>NW_022170819.1:31695692-31696380 GCF_008802855.1 Photinus pyralis | reverse complement strand
TTTGACAGACGAACCCAGTCTCGTCTAAATCTAAATTTAAGTGCAATCAAAGAATTGAGGTTTCAGAAACTGCATCATTTGGTTTTTGTGTTTAATTGTCCGTTCTATTTATTAATATCGCATTTAACACCGGAGATTTTGGATTATTAACACTAAATATTTCTTTAATTAATCGTTTATAGCAATCCTTTGTTACGTGATATTTGTACTCTGGTCCTGAGTGCCTATTTATATTTCAGACTTATTTGGTTGATTTTTTCAAATAAATTTGTTTTGTCTGTAAATGATTAGCTTTGTGTTTGATCGAGTCCAAATTACGACATCTCATGTTAAATTTTCTATTTGATTATGACAAGTGTTAATTAAAATTTTGGTTAAAGAATTCTTTGGAATTGTCGGGAATTGATCAAGGCCGCCGAATTCTCAAATGAATAAAATAAAAGTCTTATCGAGATTTTTAGTGGTAGCAGATAACGGTTTATATTTTTTAGCAGGTCATAACCGTAAACACCAACCAAAAATTTCTAGGTGTAACCTTAAACGAGAACCTCAATTGGACAGTTCATACAAGCGAACTATGCGGCAAACTACGCAGAGCCAGTTATGCGGTGCTTTGTCTGAGACACAAAGTGCAACAAACAACACTTCTTACATATTATTATGCACATATACAGAGTCATCTATCATA
>NW_022170819.1:31542145-31695592 GCF_008802855.1 Photinus pyralis | reverse complement strand
AATATGATAATGCGGAGGTGCTCGAGTGCGGATTTTCCGACCATATGGCTATTCTATTGACAATAAGTGTCGACTCTTCTATCAAAAAAGACGAGGGCTGGGTTCTAAAAAGAGTTTACTCGAATCATAACAAACGGTTTTTCTACAATGCAATCAAAACAGAAACATGGAATTCTGTTTATGAAAGCACATGCACAAACACGAAGTACGATTGTTTTGTGGGCATACTTCAGTACTACTTTCAAACAGCATTTCCTTTAAAAAAATATAAGAGTTCCTTATACACCGCCAAACACCCTCGACCATGGATTACCCCAGAAATAAGGACAATGAGTAAAGACCTTAAGGACCAACACTTCCTGTGGAAAGTTACCGGTAATCGCGATGTCCTAATCAATTATAAAATACCTACTTAAAAAGAAGTATTGCCGAATAATCGATAAAGCCAAACGCGAGTGTAACGACTACTACCTATATTACAAATTCGAACAATCCGAACAAGGCCGTGTGGCATCTAATAAACGAAAGTATCATGTCCACGCGCAAAAAAGCACCGAATGAACTCTCGATAGTGCATAACAACAGCAATGTTAAAGACCCCGCCCAAATAGCGGAAATCTTCAACAAACATTTCATAGATAGCGCAACTGCAATTGCCAACTCATTTTCTACTGTGGCTAACAATGAATCCATACCACGACGCACTTCCTGTTCCTTCTTCCTTCGACCGGTCTCGGAATCCGAATTTCTCCATCTCATTAATAAAGTATCAAAAAGGAAGTCTTCTGGCGCAGAAAGAATCCCTGGTCAAATATTAAAATGTATAGCAATGACTATTGTCAAACCATTAATCCATATTACAAACGACGTGTTTACCAGTGGGGTTTTCCCTCATTCCCTAAAAACTACAAGAGTAATTCCTGTATATAAGAAGGGCGATCGGCAGCAGGTAGGGAATTATCGACCCATATCAATCGCTTCAGTATTCTCAGGGATCATAGAAACCTGCATAGCGACACGAATATCTGATTACCTTGACAAGCTCAACTTATTCTCGAAAACACAACATATGGATTTATTAAGGGGAAATCGACTGTTTCGGGCCTTTTTAAATCTATCAATGATATTTCCGAATCCCTGGACAAGAAATTATATACAATGGGCATCTACTTCGATATATCGAAGGCCTTCGATAATTAATCGCGAACTCCTGCTGGAGAAGCTAGAAATCTATGGAATTACGTTGGAATTGGCCGGCAACTGATACAATCGTTCAGCGTTCTTATCGAGAAGATCGCAATTTGTTGAAGTTACGGAAAGAAATGGCAACATAGTTATTGCTAAATTCAACTCCTCTACTTTGAAACCCACTGTCGGCACTCCTCAGGGCTCAACTCTGGCGCCGCTCCTTTTTGTCATTTATGTAAATGATATGGATACTCTGCCTTCGAATATACCACCGCCACCCTATGCAAATACGCAGACGATACATCGGTAATTATCTCGGGTTCTGGTATGGACACGGTAGTAGATTCTGCAAATAATGCAATTCGCGCTATGTCCGATTGGTGTGCCACTAATCGGTTGAAGTTGAACGAAGAAAAAACGGGGCGGTAGTCATATATCGAAATGTCCATCTTCATACTACTGGCACTCACGCCAAAATTAAGTCCAACGGTAAAGACATAACCGTAAACACCAACCAAAAATTTCTAGGTGTAACCTTAAACGAGAACCTCAATTGGACAGTTCATACAAGCGAACTATGCGGCAAACTACGCAGAGCCAGTTACGCGGTGCTTTGTCTGAGACACAAAGTGCAACAAACAACACTTCTTACATATTATTATGCACATATACAGAGTCATCTATCATATGCCATCACCATCTGGGGAAATTCTCCCGCTAGCAGCAGAATTCTTAAAATCCAAAAATGCATCATTCGCCGTATTTGCTATAGTGAGCCTCGGGAGCACTGTAGACCGTTGTTCAAACGACTCAAGATAATGACTATTCACGCATTATATATTTATAAATGTGTGCTATACGTCTCTCTAAACCGCCACGAATTTGTAACCAACAAGGAGGTCAACAGTGGCATGCAGACACGATATGCGGACCATCTTTCTGTACCCCATCACGCTACAACTCTGTACGCCAAATCTCCAAAATACATGTGCATCAAGCTGTACAACCATCTGCCTCGCGATATTCGAAAGCATAGCACGCATGTTCACTTCAAAACAGCTTCTCGGGATTTTTTTCTCAACCACCCATACTACTCGGTGGACGAGTATTTAAAAGCTTGATTGTGTTATTGTTTGTCTGTGTTACTGCGTATACTGTCCATATACATTAACTGTTTTATATGTTTTGACGCGCCAATGTTACATTTTGTAATTTAACGGCATTAAAAAGTTTATTATTATTAAATTTCATGCAATTCAGTTCATAACTAACGGAGATGTAAAAGCGATCGGACATTTCTAAACAAAGTTTTCGTTCACACGGACAGATAGAGGGACATACAGACAAAGGAACAGACCAACAGACAGACGACAGACAGCAATACAAAATTATAAACGATCTCTAGAATCGTTAATAAACGGCAAGAGTGTAAAATTGTGGAACATGTAAAAAACGGTTTGTTCGTTTTTTTACAATAACTTTTTTAGCAATAAACGCAGAAAAAATTCCTTCCTTGGTGCAAGCCTCGACACCAAATAGCGAAAAAAGTAGAACAATGGCTCTCAAGATAAAGAACTAGTAGCGTCTTATAGAACGAGCGGACGGACGGACAAAGTGGCCACAATAGCGCGTTTTTTTATTTTTGTGGAAATGCGCTAATGTGGTCACTTTGTCCGTCCGTCCGTCCGCAAATGGGAAATGAATGCAAGTGGAAATGCGCTCTATGTAAATCGTTTACGATTATTTTTTAACTTGTTAATAACTGCTCGGTCTCCTTTTTTGTTATCTCATCTTCAATTTCCTCTCTTTCTACCTCTTCCATAGCCCCCTCTTTCTCCTACTTTTGTTGAAGTAACTCGATAGTCTTCTTTTCCATTCCTCTAATTACTAATGTATCCCCCCCGCCTCTATTTTTCTTTTTTCCTCTGTTTATCTCCTCTCAAATATATTTCCTGAGATGCTGGAGCATAACTTTTAAGACAAGCAATAGGTTGCATGCCTTTAGTGTTAGTGGTGCTAAGTAAATTTTTTTTTGGGGGGGGGGCTGCTTTTGTCCCTCGTGGTACTCTAATGAAAGGTCTCAATGAAAGGAATTAATTTCTACCAACCATAGTCTTCCTCCTCCACCACCACCACCACCCCTCTTCAAACTCTTTTTTGTGAGTGACCTGAAATTTCGATAATAGATACGTATGAGGAAAAAGAACGTATCTTATCAAAAATTTACTGTAACAATGTGACACTAATTAATTTTCTTATCGATTTCCTGATATTTATATTTAAGCACTCACTTCCAAAACGGCCTCTGATAATGGTGGTTGCTATCTTATGATTTTTTTCAAAAAATTTCGTTTCGTCTAATTTCCTTTTAAACGTTTGTGTGAAGCCTCTGCGTCGGTTTTAAGACTGTTGTGGGAGAATTTAATTTCGGTTGGGTGCTTATGACAGTTGAAGCTCCTCCCCCAGCTAATTCGACCAATGGATTTCCGAATCGCCAGAGAAGCACCTGTAAGCTTTCAATTCAAATTCAGACAAAATTCAGACAAATCGGAGCAGTGAAGTAGAAATGATATGAAGAGAGTATACAAAAACATAACCTAAAAATTCCAAAAAAAATTGAACAGGAAAAAATCTAGAGAGGTTCAAATTTCAAACGATTCAGAAAAAATCAGATAGATTAAAAACTGATCGCTTTATCCAAATTTAATCTATTTGCAACAGGGATATCGAAATTGGTTATCAGCGCCTTTGTCCTAAAGGGAAATTAAACAAGTAAATTAGGTAATGGATATAATTAAATTATCACTGCCTTCCTTGGCAAGTGTCTCAAGCGTAGATACTTTTCGTACTATTACAATAAAATATACTCTACACTGAAAATGGATTCGTCAAAATTTTTTATTTCGCAAAGAAAATTATTCGCAAAGATACAAATACGCATTATACTTCTTTCCATTGTCGCAGGCGTAGACGAACGGATACAACGGTCCATTTGGATGATACTGACAGATGTAATACAGGGAGGGATTCTGCCTTAACGCGCCGTTTTGCCCTTGATGTTCACAGGTAGCGACGGAGGAGTCGCAGGTGTTGTTTCTTAGCGGTATGTCGCAAAAGGTGGTTCTTGCGTTGTACGCGTACCCGCAGTTGCATCTGTTGGTGAAGTGCCTTAACGTGCTTTGACTCCAGCCGTCTTCCTCGTTACGAGCGCAGTGGTGGTAGGTGAGGCAGTCGAATGGATCGGGGTACATTCCGGATGTTCGGCACATGAACGAAACGCTCGGTGGAAGTGGAGGTTCTGTTGTTTCGGTTGAAGTGGATTCTGTTGTAGACGACGTAGGCGCATCAGTGGTTGTTTTTGATGTTACGGTCGTTGTTTCGGTGATAGGAACAGTAGATGAAGACTCCGTTACGTCTGTGGTAGAAACAGTAGATGAAGACTCCCAAGTACTTTCACTGGTTTGTTCTAATGTGGTCGACGGTGATTCTGTGGTAGTAATAGTAGATGAAGACTCCGTTGCCTCTGTGGTAATAACAGTAGATGAAGACTCCGTTGCCTCTGTGGTAATAACAGTAGATGAAGACTCCGTTGCGTCTGTGCTAATAACAGTAGATGAAGACTCCGTTGCGTCTGTGGTAGTAACAGTGGATGAAGACTCCCAAGTACTTTCACTGGTTTGTTCTAATGTGGTCGACGGTGATTCTGTGGTAGTAATAGTAGATGAAGACTCCGTTGCCTCTGTGGTAATAACAGTAGATGAAGACTCCGTTGCCTCTGTGGTAATAACAGTAGATGAAGACTCCGTTGCGTCTGTGCTAATAACAGTAGATGAAGACTCCCAAGCACTTTCACTTGTTTGTTCTAATGTGGTCGACGGTGATTCTGTGGTAGTAATAGTAGATGAAGACTCCGTTGCCTCTGTGGTAATAACAGTAGATGAAGACTCCGTTGCCTCTGTGGTAATAACAGTAGATGAAGACTCCGTTGCGTCTGTGCTAATAACAGTAGATGAAGACTCCGTTGCGTCTGTGGTAGTAACAGTGGATGAAGACTCCCAAGTACTTTCACTGGTTTGTTCTAATGTGGTCGACGGTGATTCTGTGGTAGTAATAGTAGATGAAGACTCCGTTGCCTCTGTGGTAATAACAGTAGATGAAGACTCCGTTGCCTCTGTGGTAATAACAGTAGATGAAGACTCCGTTGCGTCTGTGCTAATAACAGTAGATGAAGACTCCCAAGCACTTTCACTTGTTTGTTCTAATGTGGTCGACGGTGATTCTGTGGTAGTAATAGTAGATGAAGACTCCGTTGCCTCTGTGGTAATAACAGTAGATGAAGACTCCGTTGCGTCTGTGGTAGTAACAGTACTGCCACTGGTTGCTTCTGATGTTACGGTCGGTAAGTCTGTTGTAATCGGATCAGTAGATAAAGGTCCCCAACTACTTCCAGTGGTTGATTCTGTTGACTGTGGACCTTCTGATGGTTGGATTGATGTGGATTCTTCTGTAAACGGCGGAGTTTCTGTAGGTGCTAAAGATGTAGATCCTGTTGTATACCACCAAGGATCTTCAGTGGTTGTTGTCTCTACATGCACCCAAGAATCCTCGGGTACTGATACTTCGGGGCTACCATTTGATATAATCTCAGATATAGCTTCTAAGATACTGTCGATGAATGAGATGTCACGAGTCTTATTAGCGGTTGCAGTCGCAGAAACATTGACGCTTCTCGATTGAACGATTGTGACCAACTACAAACAAAAATGAATAATTCACATTAACAATTTTATACTTACGAAGAACAATATCACGTATATTAGGGCTTTCATTTTGCACCTCTTTCAGCATAAGCGGTTTGTAAAAGAGTGAATGAAAATACTATTACAGTTCTTTATAGGGAAGTTCGTTTTTATCTACTCCTCGAGTGACATTATCTTATTAGTGTAGATTTTTGCCTACTTGAACTTCAACTCCGAACGATTTCACTTTACCTCGTATTGGAATTTCCTAATGATTCACGCCTTTTTAAATAATTCGTAGGTTACTAACCGAATATTCCATAAGGACATTGCCAATTTGTGCAAATGATATGGCGAAAATCATAATTGCGAAATTTTTTTGCACGAGACCTGTTGATTTCCTTTTAGAAGAGGTTCCACTTTTGTGGACTGTTGATTTTTGATTATAAATAAATAGAGTGGTGTTACATGCACTTTGAGCACATGCAACAAAATTATCTTTAGATAAGGACGGTAAGCGCAGGCAAAGTAGAGTAGGTCTCGTCGTAACTTCAAAAAACTCATTTACAAAGCAAAAAATGACGTATAACAAAACTAATCTAAAGGATTTAAAACGTAAATAAACTAACATTAATGAATCGTCGGTACAACGAAAAGTAACGTAGATAAAATCCGAGTGTCGAAAGATGTATTCTTCGTAACGGAAAAAAATAACCCTTACATCTCCTAAAAAATAAAAATATGGCAGCGTGAATTGTTTCTTACAAGTCACCATTGAAGCAAGAATCGATCTTATACGGGTAGTAGTAGTGCGCACGCATAGAAAGAAAATCAAAGAAAGGGTAATTTTTAACCACGGAAATTACATGTGCACGACCTCTAGCGGTAAAATAAACAAGTATGAATAAAATAACTGTTCGCATAGCAAAAAATGGAAATTATGATTTAGGCTGCAAAGGTCATTCTTGACATATGTCAAAAATAGCTCAATTTAGGTATAGGACATTATTATTTTACTTAACATTTATGATATAATATATAGGGTGTTCTATTTGAAATAAGCATGTTGGTATGTATAAGCGCCGCCAATTTGAAAATAGTTTAGATGAATTTTTCTTCTCGGCATTACTATACTATTATACTATCAAATTTTGAAAACATTCCACAGTCTTCTTTTCGGAATATAGGTAGTCGTACCCCTGTACCTGACTGGATTTAAATTATGCACCCTAATATTAGCATTGTTTAAAAATATAGTATTTGAGGGCCTTTAGTTGTGTTGTATAGATTTAAAGAGTTTTGAAGTTTGTGAAGAGTCTTCATGGGACACGCCACGAGTTTTCCATGGACCACATTTCTGGTTCACCCTATACACGTTATGCAACTATTTTGCTGTAAAATGTGTACTTGTTATAGCGCGTTCGGATCTCCAGATGCAGTATGGTGCTTAATGGAGGTACAGTACAGGCTTGCCAAATGTGAAAATGACAGTAGAAGGAGATTATGTTGTGTTTTAATACTTTAATTCAATCATATGCCAGTTTGGCATCATTGCGGTGAGGAACAAGGATAGCGTTATCGAAGAATGACGCAACTTAATAACAGAGGCATTTAGTCCATAAGACCCAGACTGCGTCTGGAGGTACAAACGCGCTATAGTAAATTATACTCAATATTGAGAGTTTTTATTTCAGAACATTTGGCGATAGGTCTGACTTTTCGCTATTTGAATCTTAGTTCATATATATATAGATACCTACAGCCTCCCTTTTATTTTCAATTAGGAGTACATACCTAACACAGACAGAGGTATATTTTGCACCGTAAGTGGAACACCGCACATGCGCAACAGCATTTTAACACACGACTACCTATAATTTAAAATGTGTCCAGTGCGAGTATGCAACGAATGATTAATAAAACACATTTATTAACATACAAGATCACCAATGATTTAAAGTGTCCCAGTGCGATTTCGTCACCAAACATAAATTTAGTCTTAAACAGCACATCTTAACATCGAACATTTGTTAAGGCATGGATTTAAAATGTGACCGGTGTGATTTTGGCATCAAGTATAATTCAAATTTGTAACTACACAAGACCATTAAGAATTTCAATTGCGCCTGATGTGAACTACAGCACCGTCAACTCCTTTATGTTCTAAGGCAATACCACCCCACACGCCACCGACTATCTTAACCATACGTTTATCTGAGCCCAATTTATACTTGTGTTTGTTTGAAATTGAGTTTGTTTTCGATTGTTAATGATTTTGTTTTTCTTTTCAGGTAAGAGAAATTCCTGTACAATAGGACTATATGTCAAACCGATCTGGTAAGACTTTTCATTTTGTTTCTATTGTACCAAATCTACGATAATTGCCGACGTGTAGTAGGCACAACAAAATGACAAAATTACAAGGTTAGTTTTTTTTACTAGTAGCTTCATGGCGTCGCGTGTTACGGAAACGTTTAGTTATCTGTGGAAAATGTGCTCAAAGAAGCGTTTCTTATCGTGAAAAAAAAGGCATCCAAATAACTTCTTTTAATGAAGATCTAGCTAGAGGATCCTTAAATAAACGAGTAGATTCTCAACTTTAAGTTCTTGAAGACGAATAAGATCGCGGAGTTTTATTATAGTCCTCAATATTTTTATTAGTATATTTTTACCTTTTTCGGCTTGTTGCGCGCTATCTTGATTTTCGTAAGAAACTCCATAAGTGTAATACACTGAGCCGACATTTTTCATCTTTCTTACATTGCTTCGACCATGGATGCACTTGTTTTTTATGGGGTGTTCCATTAAAAAAAAGGCATGTTAGATACGCCACTGGAATACAGCACGCCCCTGGTGGTCAAGAATATTTTAGAAACACGGTGATGGTATCTTTTACGGTAAACGAATTATGACCCGAGGGGTCTTGGATGCTACACCCTGTATACAGGAATTGGGACGCATGAGTGTAGACGCATTTTTATGAGATTTTGGTAGTTGGAATAATTTTGAAGGGCGATTGTCCAAATTAGAGTTCAATTTCGGCAGGGTAGTTCAGTTTTAGGTGTTAGGCGGCGTTCATACTGAGTCGATATAAGATAAGCGATATATCGTAGGCGTGACCGGTCATGACGGGCGATAACACAATCTTAATGTCTTCTCCGTGACTAAAACAGCTTAATTAGAATTGCTCATAGTGATTGCGTGGGGTGGGTTGAGAATCGCGAACTCGGAGATCTGGAAATCTGGTGGGTTGTGATTGATGCAATTTATACGCGCGTGATTGAGTTAAGTAGGCGCACTCTAGCGGTTAACGATTAAAGATTACCGCTTTAACCTACGAGTATTAGCACCATTTTGTAAGCTGTTTTTGTGAAATTGAAAAAGTAGGGATGCGGAGTAAAATACGCATGTGCAGAGCCGTCATTCTTTTTAATTAAAAACAGGTAGAATGCGCATGGTATTATGTAATAGTAGAAAGTAGGACGCGCATGCGCAGAGGAACCATGTTCACCTCTAGAAAAGCTTTTACAGTAAGCGAATATCGCGACAATTTCGCAGATTTCGCTCATTGGGTTTCTAATAAAAACAAATAGAACTCAACAAACAAACAAACAAGAGGGGTAGTAAATAGCGCGGCACATAAAATATTGCGTAAGTAAAGCTAACATCTGATCCTGAGGCAATCGGAATTAAACCGTGCTTAATACTCAATAAGAATCAATAATTTGAATGACTTTACTCCATAAAAACCAAAATTTTGGTCCAACCAGGGATTATCCTTACATCTGTATAAAAGCATAAACGATTCAAGAAAACTACTTTACGATGCTCAAATAACCAAGGTTCTGATCAACAGCAATCAATCTAACCATTTCAAAATGAACAAATTCTTCGGAGTAGAACAAATAGCACTACTAAAAATTGTACATTCGGCTTCGGCTTCGGACAAAGTCTCGGTAACTTCAAAAACTAATGTACAGGGTGGTCAAATAAGAATGCGAGGTACTGTATCTGGGAACCTGTCCATCGTAGAGGCTTGCGGTAAAAAAAGTTATACTAAAACGGCCACGAGAAAAACCTGGAACATATTTTTAAGTTTGTGAAATGACCGCTAGGGGGCGTAACTGCAATCTGGAATCTAAAAAAGTGATTTTTCTGTGAATTCCGCTATATTAGGCTAACAAAAAAATGTCCGGTCTTTGAAGACGATGATAATCTAACCTTTTTTGTTTGACAATTTTTTCTGTATCTCTAAAAATAAAGTGGTGGAGGTTATTCAAAGGTTTCCGTAATAAACACCCTGTATCTTCGCAACGACTGAGCCGATTTTAACAAACTCGGGTTAATTGAAAAGTTATTCTTCGGCTACAAATATTATAATATTTGAAGTTTTGTTAGTTTCACATATCGCCGGTTGAGGGTTTTTTCGACATTCCGACAGAAATGGTTAACTTTCTCAAAAAAATTAAATGCGTTGGTTTGATTTTTTTGTCATGAAAAAGTAGCTAAATGATGCCTAAACAAGTTCGCGAAAACCGCATCTCGATATCTTGTTCCTAACCTAAAATTTTATACCCTCAAAATTTTATTTTTTTAAGCTCATTTTTCCGGAATTATGAATTATGAAACTAACAAAACTGTAGCCGAAGACTAACTCTTCAATTAACCCGAGTTTGTTAAAATCGGCTCAGTCGTTTCGAAGATACAGGGTGTTCTTTACGGAAACCTTTGAATACCCCCCCACCACTTCATTTTTAGAGATACAGCTAAACTTGTTCAGATTATCATCAACTTCAAAGACCGGACATTTTTTTGTTAGGTTAATATAGCGGAATTCACAGAAACATCACTTTTTTAGATTCCAGATTGCAGTTACGTCCCTTAGCGGTCATTTCAGAAACTTAAAAATATTTTTTAGGTTTTGCTCGTGGCCGTTTTAGTAATAAATTTATTACCGCAAGCCTCTACGATGGATAGATTCTCAGATACAGTACCTCGCATTCTTTGTTGGCCATCCTGTACAAAGCAACGGTAGCTAATATCTCGATATGTATATTCTTCATTGCGACACAAGTAATGTAAGTAAAATCAAATTTATCGGGGCAGCTTAGAAAATCGTTAATTTCCAAAGGGGTTTCCTTAATACTTGCGGTTGGGAACTATAGCGACGTGTAGGTAAACAAATTCTCATGCGAGTAGATAGATTACAGGTAGTGATGGTACAACTTTCAAGCCGGTAATGTAGAAACAACCATCGCGTTGCATCGCCAATATCAATCCTAATAAGATGGCGGGTCCAGGTAAAACTGCGATGTCAGTAAGGCAGTAGGTAGATCATAACGTAAATGGTAATCCAAAAGAAAGAACGTTGAGAAAACGATAAGCAAAGTTTGAGAGAAAGCTTGAGGGAAGAGAAACCCAAAAAAAAAATGTAAGATAAAGACTGAGTAATCATTTAACATACCTCGTACTATTTGTATGCAAATACAAGTCCCGAAATTCGTAAAATGCTTCAATGAAGCACAGCCACAGACATCAAAAGAAAGGGAGAAACCACTCCAATTAGATATATGGTGACAGTCAAAACAAAAGCCCGTGTACAGATAAGACACGAAGTCAGTACCAAAAGAAAAATTTGCATGTAAACAACACGAAGACAGGATCTTCACTGGTACGGCGAGTGCATAAGGAGAAAGAAAAAGAAGGGATAGAATTAGAGTACAATGAAAAGCATCTGCACGATCTCCGTCGGCGAAACAAAGAATTATTGCAATAAGAAATCTATAAAAAAATTTACTACAGGAACAAATTACATCTAAACTAGTGACTTACAAAGGTAACACCTAGATGGCGTAAGAATTTAAATAACGGCACAAATCAAATAATTAGTTAAGCGGAATTTGAATCAGGAATATCAGTCGGTAAACGTTACAGGTGAAGTAGTTTATTATCTCTGCACAACGCACATGTTATCTCTGATTTGTGCGAGAGTGTGCGTATTCGCCAATCCAGTTAGTGAGGAACGTCCAATAGCGTTTGTTTGGATGCACCAGGGGCCAACTTTGCGCATTTATACAAAAGTTTCGGTGGATTTTTTTGTAAATCTTTTTTTACATTTTCGAATTTTGCTGGCGGGTATTAAAGAAACGGTTTGAGATCTGATTTTGAATAAAATTTTAGTTGAAATCTCACAGCTCTTGACTTTAATCACTTACATCATCGGAGCGGAGTACTCAAAAAGGGATTGTGATAGGTCTAGATAAGATCTACTTCACGCCGAGATCAAAGCTTTTAATGGCCTATATCGCGAAAACGTGGTGTCGGAATTTAATTTCCTTTTAGCTATCTCTTAGAAGTTTCTGCCATATTTTTACGTTCACTTCCAAATTTTTTCTTCAATTCTTCTCCTTCAACATGCACAAATTCTGGTCCTACTTTTTCCTTAAGCCGAGTTCATTTCAGAACAGCCCTCACGTTACCATCACATTTTTTCGGGGTCCTATCAAGTCAAATTCAAGTTCTCCTCACGTCCTTATCTCTCAGATTCTTCTCAATATTTTTCGCGTTATGCACTTGAGCTAAGCGCACGCTTTCGCACCGCTGCAAGATATACGTTTAATAATTCTTTAGTGATAACCGATATCAGTGATTATAATTTATATTATTACAAATATGCCGGATACACGTTCGAACAAGGACCTTATCAAGGAGACCGTCAATAACACCTTCAACGAGGAGTGGAAGAAAAATTTAATTATGGCAATTACCAACACCGTCGTACAGCAGATATCAACTGGTTGGATGAACAAGCCCAAAAAATTCAGCAATTAGAAGACCAACTCAATGATAATGCTATCATCATTTCTAATCTACGGAAAGAAAATTGTGTGTTGCAAGAGAGTGTTGATAATTTAGAACAATATTCGCGACCAAATAATATCCGAGTATTTGGCCTTCGTGAGAGCGTGAAAGAAGTTACACAGGATGTTGTTTTGAACTTTTTGCGAGACAAAGTTGGAGTGGTGTTGAAGGCAGAAGATATTGATAGAACTCATCGAGTGGGTGAGAAGAGGATGGGTTATTATAACAGGCCGATAATTATTAAATTCCTAAGTTATAAATCTAAACAAATAGTTTTCAATAACAAACGCCAATTAAAGGGAACCAATATTCGAATTAAAGAAGACCTGACCAAACAGCGCCAAGAACTTCTAAAACTTGCCATATCAAAGGTCACCTACAAAAATGCATGGACGTATGATGGGAATGTATTTATTAAACACAACGATAAAATTATCAAACTTAACAATAACTTCGATTTCAAGAACCTCAAATAATATTCCCGAATTCTGATCATCGGTTCAACATATATCAGTTTCCAGTTTTTTGCATCAAACTTTTGTTTTAATTATGTGCGGTTGCAGTTGCGAACAATGCTTTTTTTTTCTTGTCTGTGTGCATACCTACTTAAATAAAGTTTACTTTACCTTTTCATACACAAATCTGTATCTTTGTGTTTGAACTCAAATTATTAATTATTGTCTTTTATTGATTATTATTGTTTTAGGCTACTTATGCAAAATGATGACTTCAAAGTTGCTCATCTAAATGTGCGCTCATTAATGCCGAAACTTCTTAATTTTAAAGCTCATGTTCTTTCTATGGATTACGATATAATTGCAGTAACCGAAACATGGCTTAGCACTACTGTTCCAAATGAAGCAGTGAGTATTGAGGGTTATAATTTCGTTCGTAGTGATCGTGAGACAAGAGGAGGCGGGGTGGGTTTATACATTAAACATAACATCAGGTTTAAAACTATTCCACGAACAACTGATCTTGAATATATTTTGATCAACATTTATGTGCATAAAAAAATCCTGACAGTAGGTGTATTTTACAGGTCCCCACAGGGAGGTGTTCTGGAGTTTCTCGATTCTTTTGAAAGCGTTATATCTACCGCCTTACCTTGTTCTGATGAGGTTTTATGCCTAGGCGATTTTAATATCGACCAGTTAACTGAATCGGCAGAGTTAGCACACTTTAAGTCAACTATTAAGGGTTTAGGTTTGCTGCAGATTGTTAATGAACCTACCCGAATAGCACTACATAAAACTTCGCTTATTGATTTAATTCTGACAACTAATAACTCAGTTTCCTTCTCATATAGTGGTACAATTGATATGTCAGAGATATCAGATCACGAATTAGTTTATTGCTCCTGTCATAATCTTGGCCGGGTTCAGAAACAGTCTGCGGTGAAAACTTACAGAGATTTTAGTCGGTTTGATCACAGCGAGTTTACTCGGTCACTGAAGTCGATTCCATGGCGCAATATCTATAATATTTCAGATGTCGACGAAATTGTGGAATTTATTAACTCTAATCTATCCGCTGTCTTAGATCTACATGCTCCTTTTAAAATAGCCCGATTTACTAAATCCCCAGCACCCTGGCTGACAGATAATGTTAAGTTGCTAATTTCTTTAAAAGCAAAATCATTGAGTAAATGTAAATCAACAAAATTAGAGAAAGATTGGCTGTACTACAAACAAATACGTAACTACACCTCTATAGCTATAAGAAGAGAGAAGAAAGCTTATCTTCAAACTACCATTAATCGTAACCCTAAATCTTTGTGGTCGTCTTTAAAACTACTTAACATATATAGTAAAAAGACGTTAGGTGTTATACCTGAACAGCTGAGCAATGTGGAACTGTTGAATGCTGAGTTTAACCCTAATTTTCCTTTACTCATTCCACAAGCCGAATACGATAGAATGATCACTTATTTTCGGCATCACTGTAAGTTTCAGAGTAACAAATTTCAATTTTATGCGACCTCTGAAAGCTTTGTTTTTTCGGTGATTAACAAAATTACTAGCAAAGCTAGTGGGCATAATGGATTGAATATATTTCTTATTAAATCATGCATGCCTTATTTACTGCCCTTTGTTACGTTTGCCATCATGTGTTTAACTAGATCTCTGTTTCCAGCCAGTTGGAAACAAGCTAATGTTATTCCTTTACCTAAAGTCTCCTCCCCTTCCTCATTGAATGATCTGCGCCCAATTAGTCTGTTACCAATACTGTCAAAAGTTTTGGAGAAGTGCATGGTGTTTCAAATGAATGAATATTTGAATAAGTATAACGTACTCCCACTACATCAGTCCGGCTTTAGACAACGGCATAGTTGCGCTACGGCACTTGCGAGTGTAACAGATGACATCATATTAGCAACGGATAAGAAATATTTAACTCTTCTTGTAACTCTAGACTATTCCAAAGCTTTTAACAGAGTCAACCACAATATGTTGCTGGCAATGTTACACTATATTGGATTTAACTGTTACGCGATCAGTTTGATCCGCAGCTACCTAACTAACAGGCTTCAAAGAGTCGTTTGTAATGGCTCAATCTCAGCTTGGAGTTTGGTAAATTGTGGCGTTCCGCAAGGATCTGTTTTGGGACCGTTACTTTTTACAATCTACACGTCGGTAATTCCAGAAAACTTGGTCCACTGTCAATATCATCTATACGCCGATGACACTCAAATATACCATTCGTTTGAACCCAACGATGTAGTGATGGCGTGTGATAGAGTAAATAGAGATTTATCTCATCTTGTACATATTTCTTCTGTACTATCCCTAACTCTGAACCCGTCTAAATCCTATCTAATGCTCTTTGGAAGACAAAATGACAGAGTAAACGTAATGGATGATATTTCAATTTATATTCAAAATTCAAAATTGCAACTGGTAGACTGTGTCAAAAACCTTGGTTTACATCTGGACTATTCCTTAAAATTCGACACACATATAAATAAGTGTCTTCAGCGTGCTTTTGCTAACTTAAAGCAAATCTTTGTAAATCGTGAATACCTTACTGCTGACTTAAAGAAATTATTATGCGACTCTTTAGTGCTATCTGTTTTTAATCATTGTGACGTAGTTTACCATCCATGTTTAACAAACCATAACAAAAAGAGAATCCAAAAGCTCCAAAACTCTTGTTTAAGGTTAATTTACGGTATTCGTAAGTATGATCGTGGAATATCACAAGCACTTGTGGCGACCGAGTGGTTGAACATGAATAATCGCAGATACGTACATTCTGCTTCATTATACTATACGATTTTAAGATCCAAATCGCCTCCATACCTATTCACGAGGTTAAGATTTAGAACTGACGTGCATAATTTAAATCTACGACATAGGGGATTGCTAGATGTCCCTCTCCACAATACTCTCTTTTTCGAACGGTCATTTATTTATCAGTTTACTACCTGCTACAATAGATATTTTAATATATTCAAAATTTCTCCTTCGTTATCGTCTTTTAAAAAAAACATGAAGTGTAGGTTATTAAGTGAGCAATCATATTAGATTTGTAAAAAAAAAATTTATTTTATATGTATGTGTATAACGTGTGAATGATACACTAGGTTGAGTGGTAGAGCAACAGTTGTACGTCCAGGTCAACGTGTTGAACTCCGCCTAGATTATTTTCGTTTTAATTTTATTTACATTATATAATTTCGTAATAAAGGCATTATTATTATTATTATTATTATTATTATTAATATCTCTCCAAATTCTTATCAAATTCGGCTCAAGTTCTCTAAAATGCCATTGTTCATTTAGCAACGACGTAGCAAGTATTCTTGAAGATAACGATTTGTCATGGGACTCCCCGTAATAAAGCTTTAGCAAATTAACATTAATGGGGAATGTAATGCAAAATGTCCCTCTTTTGGCGTCTGTCGAAATCAATTTTGGAAGATCCTTACAGCTGTGAACTGGGCTGGGTCCTACGTAACCACGACCTTAGCTGGACTGCTGATGAAACTGTTGCATAGAGGTAGAAATGGCCCTAGCATGGGCGCGTCCATGATGTGCACGTTTTAGTTATTTTCTAGGGGAATTTTCCTAGTGCTCAAGTTTTGAGACTATTGCAGCCTTGTCAATCTTAATTTATAAGTTCGTGTACGTGACGTTTTGACCTGTGGGACGTAGCGCGCGTAGTCTGTAGTAATTGTTCCTACCATTTTGGATTTCTCTCGTACGTGGAATGGCTCTCTTTTTGTTTATGATTTCCAAAAAATATTGAAAATGTGGTGACCTTTCGATTTTTTGGCTTAGGTACAAATTGAGCTAGATCAGACGTAAACTGTCCCTTTTGTGCTATTTCTCGAAAAAATGTGATTAAATTGGAACGCTCTAATGAGAATAAACAAAATGTTCGCACATTCGCCTTCTTCACAATGCGAGAGCAGCAGACTATATAATTACCCCCAAGATCTCGTTAAACTTCGATTGTAATTCACGCACACTCCACGACCTGCCCTTTTTTCTCCACATTAACCGCGTACTCGAATGACGTCAAAACTTCTCGGCTTCTTCCTGATGTCGAATTTCAGTTCAATCACATTATAATTTGATGGCGCGCTTTCCGTGTACCATAAACAAAAAAGAAGTAGAAACTGTTATTATAAAGGGCCCTTTATAAAACGCTCGCGGATTGCTGAAGTTTGCAGGGCGCGATAAAATATAAAGTAAGATTGAATTAAAAGCGTTTTGAAACTCGATAATTGATCTCATTTTTCACTCGAGTTGTTCTAAAATTGAGCACGCGTCTGCAAACGCATTGTTAGGAAAACTTGGGGAATCTCGCCCTGCCTGCGCGCCTTTCGCTCTTCGTCCGCACCACGTAAGTCATATCGGAAATTCGAATTTTTAATGGGACGCCGAATCAATTGTCTTCATTTTACATGCATCTTCTACTGCTACGCCTTGTATATTATATGATATCAACGTTCTTTAGAGACCTTTAACGTCTTGGTAGGAGGGTGAGGAATTTTAGAAATGTCAATTACTCTAAAACGCAGCTGAAGGTCATCGCGTATTGATCATCATTAGATTTTGCTTGAAAAGAGGAAGTACGACATCCCATGTGATTTTGATAACTTTACGCCCACATTTATTCATAATCTCTTTGACTAATGTGAGAAATTGCTAGTCTTAAGCCCACGACCTTTTAAATTACATACTTGTTATATACAATTGTTGTTTTGAACACATGCGGAAGGTTGACCAATAAGACACTTGTGAAGTTAGCACTTTATTTATAAAATTTTGCAATTGTAATTAGAGTCCTGGAAGGCGGAAAATCAAGAGACCTCACCGTAAAAACTTCCAATATTGACTATGGTTTACTATCGAATATTAAGGTGCAATCCGGAACTCTACTCGAAATTAAAAATCCTAACCAGAAACAACCCCAAATATTCCTTCGCCACTTGCAATACAAAAGAGCCTTTTCTTATTATAAGTCTTCAGCCTTACTAAAGAAACTTTCAAAAATGAGGATTTGTTTAACAATAACAACTTGGAAAAATGTTATATGCAAGTACAGAACCTTTTTGTTTTCTTTGAACGCTTTGCATTATTCGCACTCATCCATAGAACCAATTCATATAAGAATTTTTTTTTCCTTTGTAAACTTGGAGATGCATAATTTGTCATTGTTTAAGAGTAACGTAGGTTTGCAGTATCGCAACTCTCTCTAATTGCGTGTCAGAATTAATTAAATGATCAAAATCAAAGCTTAATTTTAAAGAAATAACTAAATTCATTCCATTAAAAAAACCCTGAAACAGCAAAAATAAGCATCCCCAAAGCTATCTACTGAACTATTCATCTCAATGTCAGGGTTCGCAAATGGTCTCTTTTTTCAATGCTGGTCTCTAAAATTCTCTATTTTTCATATTTGGTTTCTAAAGTCTCTAAATTTTGCATGTTAAAAAAGTATAATTCATAATTGGTAAACCGCAGAAATTTTACATTTTTAGCGCATTTTTTAAGAATTAAAAAAATGCGTTTTGTCCGTTCGGACCCACTTCTGCAGTTTGGAACTACTTCTAGGAGAATGGTAGGTAGTCCTGGAATTCTTTGGCGTAGGTAGCCTATACTTTGAAGGTGTGCCAGACGGCCACTAAATTTCGTTGTCTAAAAGGCCCCCCCCCCCCACGAATTATTTCCTGAGATGCTGTTTTTGAAAGTAGGTAAAAGTGCAGAACTTTTACATACGACAACCAATTGGTCTCAACGAAAGGAATTAATTTCTACCAACCATAGCCCTCCTCTTCGACCTCTTATCGCGATCGGGTATATTCCCTTATACCTCGAGAACGGATTGTCGGAAGAGGGTACTCACAAAGGGCCATTGGGACGTCTGCAAGAAATATATCCATTGGTGATGTCAAAAAAAAGCTATTTGGGTTAAAAAAAATGCGTTTTATCCTCACAAGAGTTGTGCACAATTTATACTTGTTTAGATATTGCTGTTTATGTATCTCATATATTACAAAATAAATATTTTTTGCTTAATTTTGTATGGAAATTGGTTCTCGAAGGTCTCTAAATGGTCTCTATTTTTAAATACTTATGTATTTAGAGACCAAGTCTCTATTTTTTTTACTAAAATCAGTTGCGAACCCTGCAATGTGATCAAATTTGAGATATGATTAATTGGAAGTAAGGTAAGTGAGATACCGGGTGTAGAAAAGCCATTTTGGCATCCTAACGTTATCTCCTAATGTTTAATATCACCATTAAACAGGAAAGGGCGCTGGCCAAATATTAGAGAAATAGTTAATTGGGAAAGAAAGTAGGATTAAGAAATAAAATTACATTGCATTATTTGTACCTAAATGAGGACAATTTGCACACAACATTGACTAGGTTAGTTTTCAATTTGCAATTAACAGATTGCAATTAATTTGCCAATTGTTGTATAAAATTTTGTATATAAACAACGTAAAATGTAGAATAAATTACTATTGACACAAAAGTCGTTTAGTCACTCTACGTGAGCATGGGGCTTCCAAGTCTTTAAAATTCGGTGCATGAGACTGTGTACCACCCTGTGCTTACACTAAATAATATTGGGAGTAATCTCAATATTGTTCATGGTCCTTCGAGCCAACACCAGCGGCAGAAAATAAAAAGGTCCGTCAAGCCACCACCAGCGGCAGCAAAACCACTATTAGCAGTCAAGGATTTACGACCCTTGGACTTGAGCGAGAGGCACTGGGTAAGTGGAATTTTATTTTGACTAAAAAAAGTCAAGGGAAGCGGCGAAAAACAAAAGGATCCTACCTACTAACAAAAAGGCGATCAAGAGTCGCGTCGCTGATGCAGAAGAACGCCGGCGACAACAACTGGAGACTGATTCCTGTAGCAGGAAGGAGCAAACCATACAGCTTCAGTCCAGTACGTTAAGAGTCCGGGGGGACCCACGGATATCTGCGTGCGACAAACACAACGTTGCATTACAGAACAAGTTTTTGGAATTATTCGGGCCAGAACCAAATTTTCAGCATCCGACACAACAACTACTACTAAAAAAAAAAAAAAAGGGGAAAAACGGTTCTGAAGTAAGAGGGGGTGTTGGTTTGGATTCTGTTTTAGCTACCAGAAGTTCAAATGGAGCAATTAAACGAACTCGCACGGAAACAACAGGAGATTGGTCAACAAATGTGTAAAATGTTAGCCAATATGAAGAAAGACTCAGCCTCCAGGAAAACCAGCGAATATATTGTGAAACATGACCGACAGCTAGAAGCTTATCAGGAAGGTATCGAAAAAAATCATAACGAAATTATCGAATTACAGATACAAAATCATGAGTATCACAGTACAAAGTACAGAGATCAGCTGCAAAAGGTCTACGACAACACGATAAATTATCTACAACAGTTACAGAATCAGCAGAAGAAGGAAGAGGATATTGAAGAAATGGATAACGAACAGGAGCTCCGAATAAAAAAACAGGAGGTTCGTCTAAAACAATTTAGAGGGATATTGTTTCAAATGGAAGAGGAAATAATGGAGCAGAACTTAAGACGCTGCGAAACATTGTACACCAAAGCAGAGAAGAAGTGGGAAGTGGACATTCAAGCAAACGAGGTGAGCTTCTCTCATGAGTATTTTAGAAAGGATCCAGTCACGAAAATGGAATTCGAATACGATAACATACAAGAAAAATTAAAAATGCTCACCAAAAAGGCAAGTATAAAGGCGACAAACAACATCGAGCTGCCCAAAATAAAAATACCAACGTTCCGAAGTGGATATGACAATTGGGCTCCCTTCCACGATTTGTTCGAGAAATTAATACATTCCAACGAGAAGTTATCGAACGCGGAGAAGATGCACTATCTGAAGGGGCATGTGGACGGAGAAGCAGCAAGACTTATACAGCATCTAATGATCTCGGAACAAAATTACGTAACAGCATGGAAGATCCTTCAAAACAGGTATAATAACAAAAGATTAATGGTAAATACGTTATTAGATAGAATCCTGGAATTCTCGAAAATGGAAACAGCGAAGGCATCTCGATTGAAATGGCTTCACGATACCATACATGAGGGTCTGGAGACAATATCAAATCTGGGAATGGATACATCGTCATGGGGTCCAATGGTAATTAGAATCACCACAAAGAAATGGGACTCAGAAACCAACAGGCTATTTGAGCAGTCACTAAAACAACCAAATGAAATCCCAGCATTAGGAGAAGTGATGCAGTTCATGCAGACGAGGTTCCAGTCCTTGGAGGCATCGGGGTCAATGCAGAGCAAGGATGCGAGTCCTAGGTACACCTGGGGAAACACGTCCACCATATCATGCCATTACTGCCAACAGGAGCATCGACTTGAACAATGCCTTAAGTTCAAGGGGATACCAATCACGACAGAAGAAGGTAACACCGCAGAAAAAAATCAAACAGCAACATCACAACAACACGCATATGGATGCAATCTGAAAACATTCGTTATAAGCATACTAATGCTATTGGTCACAGTAACAGCAGAATACAATATTACATATCCAAAGCCAGGTTTCTACATTGAACACATGGGAGAAGTTCAAATTGAAAGAGGTATATTCCGAATCGATCTACAATACAACAAATCACGAATCAAAGAGGATATAAACGCAGCATTTCTAACGACTAGTAATTTCAAAGAGTTGTGCAAGAACGCAACAGAAATGACAGAAAACGTACAATGTACAGAATTGGTGCAACATATCGAGGATCAAGAAAATCAATTGAGATGGGTACAAGAGGGAATCAACTACATAAGTCAAACTCGTAAAAAAAGAGGTATCTTGGGGAATATATTAACGGCGATATTCGGTGTGAATGACGAAGTATACAAGGACATTGATGCGTTAAACAAGAATCAGCAAGAGTTAATGCGGAATTCAGAAAGACAATCCAAAATAATGTTGTCTACTATATCAAAATTTAAAGAGACAGAAAACTGCATCGAGAAGCAATTAGAGCGCTTCAACACTAAATTAAATGAAGCGATAAAAGCCATAAACCAGATGCAGAAATGGTATAAAACAATAGACGAAAACAGACTAAATATTCACATCTTAAGTACATATCAAACAGCAGTGAATCTAGTAACAGAAGTACACAATCACTACAGCAAAATAAGAAACATCCACTACAACCAAGGGAACTTTCAAGAACTTATATCAGAAACCCACATCAGAAGTATTATTACATCGGCAGAGCAGAAATTACCAAGCATCCTCAAGATTTTACCACATCCAATAATCAAAGTAACTACAAAACAAACAGTGGAAGTGATTCATGTGTTCGGGTTTTTTCTGGTGGCAGAGATCACGGTATACGTGATTATGAAAGTCACCCCAATTCCTATAAAAATTGAAAATTCTACGTTTTGGACCTTAAATGTCAATGAAGAAATGCTAGCTGTGGACTACAACAATCAACTATATTTCGAAATATCAAATGAAGAATTCAAAGACTGCCTACAAACAAACAAACACAATTTTATATGTGCTCCCACTATGGTGAAGAAAATAGAAGAAAACAAAAATTGCATCATTGACGAAGTCTACAACAGAACAGAAATTAACCAATGCAATATACAACAACATGAGATTCAAGGATTAATTTGGAAGCAACTCTATGCCACCAATACTTGGATGTTCATCACTAATCAGTCCACACGTATCGCTATCTCCTGTAGTGGCGAACGACAGGAAATCACGATCAATGCCACTGGAATTATCAGGATTTCACAAGATTGCCTGTTGAAAACAAAGAAAAGTATACTCAATCCGAAACGGGATAAAAAGTTATCAGTACTAGGTAGCTACATAAAACAGTTTAACAAACCATATAATCATACAAGGTCAACTCAGCAAATAACCAAAGTAATAGAAGAATCAATATTCCATGCAGAAGACTCTTTTAAACAGCTAAAAGACGAAGAAGAAACTCTTAATGCAGATATTCGAAATATCAAATGGCGGTCCACAACATCACAGTCCATTATTACAAGCACGACAACTACCTTACTCATTGCAATTATCTTGGCACTCGTACTAGGAATAAGATTCTACATCCAGCACAGAAACAAATCACATACCAAGGACAACGATCACGAAGCAGTTCAGTTAGAACCATTATATTCAACTATTCCCGGGGAAACACAAAACTAAAAGATAGATTAGGGCGCGGCTGGCAGAATGTTTAATATCACCATTAAACAGGAAAGGGCGCTGGCCAAATATTAGAGAAATAGTTAATTGGGAAAGAAAGTAGGATTAAGAAATAAAATTACATTGCATTATTTGTAAATGAGGACAATTTGCACACAACATTGACTAGGTTAGTTTTCAATTTGCAATTAACAGATTGCAATTAATTTGCCAATTGTTGTATAAAATTTTGTATATAAACAACGTAAAATGTAGAATAAATTACTATTGACACAAAAGTCGTTTAGTCACTCTACGTGAGCACGGGGCTTCCAAGTCTTTAAAATTCGGTGCATGAGACTGTGTACCACCCTGTGCTTACACTAAATAATATTGGGAGTAATCTCAATATTGTTCACCTAAAGTATTTCAGAAATTCCAGGTCACAACCTTGCACCAGTCACTTAATTATGTAACCGGAAAATCCCCCTTCACCATGGCCACGACCTTAGTTAGGTAATCGGAGGAATCCCCTCTTCCATGAACACCAAACCGGGGGGGGGGGATACCTTATCTCGTAAAGCTTTAAAATGGAACTTCACCCTAAAAGATAAATTCACTTCTTTTGCATATTAATTAAAGCTCTTTTGCAGAAGCCAAAGTTTCAGGCTTATATGAATCCTTAAAATCGAATATCTTGGGTGGAACTGTTTCGAAAAAAAAATGCAAAAGTATGATTACCTTATTTACAATAATTAGCGGTTGCGAAATCCTTGGATCGTGCAAGGACGGACTGGCCTGCTTGTATGACTCCAACGGGTTAACGAGAAAAGACGATGGAAAAAATCTAGGCCGCGTAAATGAAATCGGCTCTGATTTTGAAAATCCCACGAGTTAACCAAAATTACGCAATCCGTCGGTACATCATTTAAACGTGTTATCTGTGCACAAATAGCGACAGGCGTGCGAAAGATCACGTTATGCAGTTTATTGTCCCCTTTCCTAGTTCTCAGGGTTACATAGTTCAATGTCGTGGTAAACTTCCGCCGTCCGCCACTGGTACAGTTCAGAATTGTCGTAGTTACACGTAATTTCTTTCTCACATAGAAATTACCCGAGAGAACATTGGTGGCGTGCGTCTTAATGCAAAAATCTCCGGTGCGAATATTCCTTTCACAATCCAAAAACTTCTCGCGATACGGCGCAACCTCTCTAACGACTCTTAATGCGAACTATGCTCTCCGGCTAAAACTGAATTTTGCATTTCTTGCACTTTGACGCGACCTTTTCGTGGTTTCGACTTAATTTTTCGGAGATTTGAACTGAATTTTTTTTCACCCGTTCCTCGCACATACTTACGGATGATTCACTTACACTGTTTCTTATCCGCTCAACGCGAGTGCTATCGTGACTTGACGCGTATTTCTTCGTGGCCATCTCACATCGGCTTAGTTTTTCAAACCACGCCCGTCACAATGCGAATAATGCGTTCCACCAATAGAATTCATTTCTTTCAGCCAATCAAATCCTCAAAAACCCGAAATCGACTGATCTCCCATAGGCTCGGCAAAAACAAAACGCTCCACAACACCCTGCTGACGAACGGCTCGGGCATCAGCAGAATCGTTAAGTTAATTTCGGCGCATGTCGCGACATTTTGGACAGGGCTCGGAATCCATTCGGCCACATAAAATAATCGAAAAAAATTTGCAGAAATTCAAATTAAATGAACTCCGTTAAAGGACTCCCGTTACATTGATTTGTACTACAGAATCGACGCTCAGGTGTTTGTGTTCCTGAATAATTATTCAACGAGTCGCTTACACTGTTACCAACTGCCATTCGTGCCTTCAATTGGCGCGGCGCGGCCATTCTGTTTTGGCGACATCTTGTCAAATCTTTTCTTTATTATTCAGTTACTTATGCCAATCCACCATAGCAAGTTACACGATTGAATCTTCACTCTCATCCTCAAACACTTACCGTTTGGTGTGGATTTTGGGCCGGCAACGTCATTAGTCCGTACTTTTTTGAAAAGACCGTTGGTGAGGCGGTCGCCGTCAACAGCGATCACTGCAGAATTATGAAAACTAATTTCTTATGGCCCAAAATGAGCCTTATGGACCTAGATGACATGTGGTTTCAGCAGGACACCAAGGTCTTCCGATGTGACCCCGTTAGACTTTTTCTTGCGAGGTTTCTTGAAGTTGCAGGCCTATGCAAATAAACCACACTCAACCGATGCCCTAAAGGTGAACATAACACATAACCGGATCTATACGTATAGGTCATTGAAAATTGGACCAATCGGATCCTTGCCATCGTAAGACGCCGAGGGGGGTATTTGAACAATGTCATATTTTACACTCGCATACATGGGCCTTCAAATAAAGTTGTTAAACAATTTCAGTAAGTTTTGCAACCAAATTCAGTTGATCAATGATAAATGAAAAGAAATTACCTTGCTCTGGTGTTCCGAACCTTTCGGACATCAGATATTCTCAAACGTAAGATATTTTATTTTCTCAGGTGTGTTTTGGGAATGTATTTACCTGCTAATTTTATGGATTATTCCTCTACTTTCGATTAGTTAATGGTGCATTCGTTGATGCAATTAAAATTGTTGAGTACTTTCCTAAATTACTCATGTACCGTTAAGTTTTGCCATCAAGATAGTGTCTAAGGTTAAAAATAACGGTACCTATCGATAGAACTTCTTTTTTTTACTTAATTTGAGTTTATGCCTTACGTCCAAAACGCTTACTTTGACTGACCATGTAAAAATTTACTGAAGTATGTTTGGGCGTTTTCCCACCGAAATGGATCAATAACCAACAACTTTGACAGGTTCTGATGAAAAATCAGGTGGGTAGGATCAAATGATCGCCAGAATTATTGTTTGTTCAGGTTTTAAAGGCGAATGCCTACAAACCACAAGCTACACTACATGCATTCGATCCCCTATCCTAGCCGCGACGGATCGACGCGCGGCGCCATTGCCGACTTCTAGATTTTAAATGGCTTAATTTTCATATATCCGTATTTGGGAATCCGGACGTGAGGAGAAATGTTCTTCTCCCATCCTTTTCATCGATTACTTCCTCCTTTAAGGAGAGGCGAACGTGTCAGTAGCGGCATTCAGGACGTTTGTCCTCGAACTGGTGCTGGAGAGCTGAAATGCGTATGTTTGTTTCACAGAATTAAAGTTAAGATCGCATTCTGGCCTCAACCGACAGCTGCTAGAAACCCCCTTTTTTAGGGTCAACTGGTAAGCTAGCAACTAAAAAAAACCTTTATTCCGGGTATACTGGTAACTAAGCAAATTTGCAGCAAGTTTAGCAACCAAATTCAGTTAAACAATGCTAAATGAAAAGAAATTAGCTGTGGTGTTTTGCACTAAATTAATCAATGGCTGACATTGATACTTGTATATGCTGTCTTGCACATTTTTGATGCCCAAACAAAAGGACTACGTACGGCACATTTATGTCCCCAAACTCTCTTAAAAATGTGGAAGATCAACCACAAGACTCAAGGCGGATGGACGGAAGACCACTATTGAGTCCTATGCGATAAGCACGCAGCAAGCAATAACAACGGGAATTACTGATGAGACCAGCCTTCCATTGTGGAGTGGTTCAAAAGAAGTTGGATGTAGCATAGATGGGGATATTGCAGTGGAGTATAGGAAGACGTGAAGACACAGGGCAGGGTAAGAAACGAGCAAGTGAGTGTTGTGAGGTGTGGGAGGTATGGGCAATAATGGAGAGATAAGTGGCAAGCGGCCTAGGGGCAAACCTATGAGAAGATCTGACGGCACGAGGTAGGAGAAACATTGACTCTCAAGTATTAGGGATAAGCTGAAGATAAAGAAGAAGAATTGCCACCTTATCGTATAGTGTGTTTGTTTCACAATACTCCAACGACAACGCCTATGTAATTAATTTAACTAGGTAATTAACGTTTACTACTTCATGTAAATTCAGAATTAATTACGTCCGTAAAGGTTTAAAGAGGAAGTGGAGGACATTACACATTTGTTTTTTGTTTTTTATATGATCTACTTGTAGATTAGACCAGTGCATGTGATCTGTTTTCCACCGTGATTAAGTAAAACTTTTTGACATCCCACGTTACAATTGCTTGAAGCTTTCTACTTCAGCAAATAAATGAAAATGGGATGTTTAAAAACGGTTTAACTTTTATATGTTACGCCACTGAGCTGACGAAATCAAAATATCTTAGACTGAGAAAAATGCAATCTCTTGTCGCGTTGTTCAACTGACAAAAGACTTGAATTTTGATTATTTTAATGACTAAATGGAAATTTCTCACACTTTCTTTTCGACTACTAATTAATGGTCAATGAGAAAAGCCCCTTTCATTAACCCTGAAATTTAACTTTGTATATATAACTTAAATTGGGTACAATCGTGAAATTGAGATATTGGTAATATCTGGATGGGCACTCAAGATTCCCCTTTGCTTTTAACAAAAATTTAAAGCCAAAAACAAAATTATTTTTATGGTCCTTCAGATCTGTTTCAAAGGGCGCGTCAAAAAACATCAACAAATACTTTAATTGCCATTCTAAATTTAGCGTCTCGAATCAGGAAATTGGCATATGCTCGACTTCTTTTGAAACGTCTAAGATCGCCAAAAGGGCACCCGTTTTATTCCTTTTTAAAATGCAAATGGTTCTGGTTCCGGTTCAAGAGGAAATAACTTTTCGGTTCAGTTTTCGGTTCTATTTCGGCGGTTTAGGTCTCTGGTTTGAACACATGATTTTGGTCTCAAGAGATTCTTCCATTCAATTCCAATTTAAATTAGTGCAGGCAATTCGCAATCCAACCGAACTTTTTAGGATATTGAGAACCGTTTGCACTAGTCTGCTGAAGTGGGAAACTTTAAGCAATTGCAAAGTGGGCTGTCACAAAGTTTTGCTTAATCACGTTGCAAAACAGATCAAGTACTGGTCTAATCTACAAGTAGATCATACACAAAACAAAAAATAAATTTGTAATGTCCTCCACTTCCTTTTTAAACCTTTAGGTTTTTACGGATGTAATTCATTCAGCGTTAACATGCAATAGTACACCTTAATTTCTTAGTTAAATTCGTTACAAAGATGTTGTCTTGAAGTATTGTGGAACAAACACACTATACGATAAGGTGACCATTCTACTTCATCAGCTTACCCCAAACACTTAAAAGAGTCGCTGTTTCTCCTGAAGCTTCTCGTCTTTCCCACACTCCACTGTAACATCCCGCCACAGGCTGTACTGAAAGGTCATTTCTTTTCATTTATGATTGATTAACTGATTTTGGTTGCAAAACTGAATTATTAGTATACCCAAAATAAAGTGTTTTGTGGCACTTGGGAGAAGTAACATGCCTCCTTGCGTCCGTATTTCCAAATAAATATATATCAAAACTTAAAAGCTAGTAAAAAAATGGCGGAAGTAACTTTAATGTTAGGGATTGTTCCACCTGTTTGGAGCTATCTGTATATATTTTTATAAAACATGACAGTACTATGAAGTTGGGTTATAGAAAATTACACCTATTCAGATTTTATTTGTCAATTTTTTTAAGTTGGCAGCAAATTTGCCCAAAAATGGCGGATGATTGCGGTACTTTCTATATCTAGTGACTTTCCCTGAACCAATAAGAATTCGAGCGATTATTTGATCCTAACCACCTGATTTTTAATCAAAACGTGTGAAAATTTTGTTTATGAATCCATTTCGGTGAGAAAACGCCCAAACATGCCAAAATTCGGTAGCTCAATCAAAATAAGCGTTTTGGGCGTAGGCCACAAAATGAAATCGAGCAAAAAAAAGAAGTTATATCAATAGGCGTCACTATATTTGACCTTAGGCACTATCTTGATGGCAAAACTTAACAGTACATCATATAGCGCAATACCAAGCAACTTTAATTGTATCAACCAATGCACCAGTAACTCATTGAAAATTAAAATTGATTGTAGAGGAAACAATTCATAACCATAAGCGACGTTTATCCCATATACTCGAAAACACACATTAAACTTGGAAATAGACTAGGGTAGTCGTACTCTAATTCACAATAAATTGACGTTACTGCAAATAAATCCCCTGAAACGAAGATCTCAAGTATGAAATGAAATGAGATAAGCAAAAGAAATTGACTTCGGGGTCACCAATATTGAGTAAACGTATTAAATACATTAATCGAACAAAATTTAGTTATAATAACAGAAAAAACACGTTTTATTAATCAAACATTCTTCCCAAAGTTCCGAATCCGCAGTGTTAACTTTTTTCTGTGCCTGTGCCTGTGGGTGCGTTCAATCATATCGTCCTCGGCAGCGATGTGTTCCACGAGTCCAACGCGTGAATCGATCGCTGTAAGACAGTAATTATACGTTCCATATATGAATATGATGGAATCGGAGAGTTGGCGTGCTAAATATAGTCAACCACATAGGTTTTCATAATGACCTCGCGAAGCGAAGCGTCTTGGGTTTACCGGAAATGAATTCAATGCGCACGCACTCAGAGTCGGAGAGTCACATTAATAATTAGCATTTATACAGGGTATAACCGAAAATCATTTCGATAAGCTATCATGTTTCTTAATCGCTTAACAGTAGCCTAAACTGATGGAAAATGTGACAGTATAATCTAAAATTCTATCTAAGTAACATTAATGATCATGAGCTACACCCCTTTTCTCCTGGTGTACGAGACGCACACTTTTAGTAATACCACAGATTCAAATACAAGAAAACAATTGTGTATTTATTTGCCTTACTACTTGAACACCTAATAAACTTTGAAGGTAATCGAACCACTCGGCAACATTCCATTCGAGGATTAACAATCAATTAATTTTTCCCTCTGCAACTGACAAGTATGACAATATTATTAATTGAACGATTTTAATTAAAACTAATTGTTCGAGCGGTGTCCGGCGGTTACGAGTTGATATTGTGCTCGAATCGGAATTGGAAATACGAGTACGTTTACGAGCAGATGAAAAATCCCATCTCGTTCGTGGGAGGTGGGTACCTAATCATTTTAATCGCGAGCCACACTAATGTAACCACCGAAACGTGCGGCGAATATGTGGTAAGAGACAAGTGGTAAGACACGTGAGCTAATTCCTCTTTTTCCCTTTATTCATTGCGTCAATAGATTTATCTAAGCGCCGCCATGTGCGTCGACATGTGAACGGAATTAGTCCAGTGCAGGAAACGATTTGAAAGCTTGCTTTCAAATTAAAATCGCCTGTGATAGCAATCAGAAGATAATGTCTTGAAAAGTGTAGTTACGGCACGGACAAGACAGATGGGCAGAGAAAGTGGCTGAAATGCTAAATATGAATGATTAAGAAACAAATAATCTGAGAATGTTTGAGGCTCAAAACTTGAAATGTAAAATGTTTCTCTTGTAGGAGACCATAAATTGTAATTAGTTGTGAGATCTGAGTCAAGAGTCATAACTCACAGACCACATTTTATCTGACAACGGACGTAAATGATCTCTATCAGCAATTGTCTGTGCGCCCTAAACGAGGAGCGATTGGTCAACTTCTATCTTTCTTCTGCCATCGGAAATACTTTCTATTGTTTACCTGGTGCTGACGACGTTCAATCCTCCCTCCAGAATGTAGGGCTGCTCTATTTTTTTAGCAGATTCGAAGACAGCACTCGCCAAAACAGAAATGATATTCTTCCAATGTAAATCGTGCATATCTCCGGGTAATTGTTAATGCGCATATGTACTCGAGATTTATTAATTCAACATTGGGACTGTAAGGAACTTCGTAACTTCCCCTCCCTATGATTTTAAATGAACCAATGTTCAAATATACGACGAGGCAACAGCAACAAATGGCGATACGACGGAAAGCGGCAAAACTACACCGCGACAGAACAATTGTTCACCAATACCTTTATGGTTTGCGCATCAGGAGTTCTCGACGCGTTCATGTCCCCTCAGCTGTACTCTGCGACAGACCGACTATACACTTCTCGCTGACGGTTTCTTCAATGTGGAATTGAAATAGGCTCTTCCAGCTGTACTCTGCACGGACCGGTTATAGAATCCTCGGTGTGTTATTAGACAACTCTCCGTCCAATAACGCAGCCATCCCCCAAGTGGGATTACGCCGGAATTTTCCAACGAGGGGTTTAATTATTGACCCGTGGCCACGAACGACCTGATAAACACCAGTAGTAGACAGACAGAGGCCTGGTGCAACTACGCTTTGATTTTTCCCGCGCTCTTCGATTAAGGACGCGAAGAAAGTCTTCGCCAACGTGCGAAGAATTTATCCGCCGAGACACCGTCAACCTCTAACTCTACTGCGCCGTTCCGGCGCACTCGTATCAATTCCCCTTACGCCGCTACGCTACCTCATATCTAAAGTTTTCTAAATATGGCGAAAAATAGCATCGTTGACGTTGATTTTTTGCTTTAAAATTGTTATTTGGGGAGATATTTAGAAACTAACAAGAAACAAGAGAGGGATAATAAATAAATAATAAATAAATAAGTAATAAACAACCAATCAAAAATTAGACACTGTATTGTCGTCACTGTCTCTATAATGTCACTGTAAAGTTCCATTCTAATGACCAAAGCCGAAATATTAAATGGAGTTACACCTTCAAGAGCTGTCTCACCTCTGAGCTTGAGTTTTTACGGGTTTTTAATAATTTTTAAAAACTTTAAGAGTTGTTATTGGTCTTTAAGAACTTTTGGGATTTCGCAAGTTTTCAAGGGCCTTTTATAGCCTTTTAAGATACTTTAGATCCAGTTGGATTTTTCGGTTTTTTAGAATTTTTGGTTCTTTAAGATGTTTAATAATAATAATAATAATATATTTAGTGTTAGTAGACCACAACAAGTTGAAACCTTTGTGAGTTCTGAAGGGTCTGGTATGCAAAAAAATGAAAAAAAGGTTTTCGACCTAAAACGAGTAACTTTAGCGCATTTTGTATAAATTGATCAGTACTTTCCGAAAGCTCATGGACTATTTATGTGTACAAAGGAAAATAAGTCGTGGCATAAATATTCTTATAAATAAGAAATTTAGCATTGCGGAATCTGCGTATGCGCACACTTGATGTTGAAAATATGCAATATGTTTACCTTTGCTAGAAGAATTTTTGCGCATGCGCACATCTAATGTTTACAATATGCGATATGCTTACCTTTACTAGAAGAATCGTTGGTTAAAATTTCAAAAAAATATCTCTACAAATAAGAAAGTAGATATTTGCGCATGCGCACATCTGCTTTTACAATCTGCGTGTTTTTACCAGAAGCATCTGTGGTTAAAATTCATCAAAAACCACTTTGGTCATAATAGCGCCTTCGAACATGAGTTGGAAAATTCATTAAAAAGATGTTGATCGATTGATTTATAAAAGGTGCTGGAACCTGGAACAAACTAACGGTCCGCCATCGTCTAATGGCACTTGCCAGTTCTTTCTTTTTTGTGTGCCAATTTTTGTGACTTTAGCAGGTTCTACTCATAGTAGAAAACATTGTTATTTGTGGAGGGATCGAGGAGAATGAGAGCTTGATAAAGGTGGAAAATGCGTCTATCCTTTATGGAACTCTGATGGAAGGTTTCGATGAAAGAACTTGTTTTCCATCAACCTATTCTCATCTCCTATCTCCTAATGTGGGTGGTCATAGCTTCGAGACCGGGTGTCGGAAGAGACTACTCACTAAGGGAAAGGAACGTTTTAAGAAGTACGGTAATTCTGAACGTTGGAAGTTTTAAGTTAGATAATATATTGGAGCACCCAAATTATGGCACTTCCCACATAAACGTCACAAGGACAATATCGCCCGGTTTCAATAAAATTTAAGTTCGTGTAACAGCTGGTCGCTTTAGGCTTTTGTTAAATTTACAAATTTGCCGGTATAGAAATTTTATACGTGTAGCGCTTCATAATGAAAGAGAACAGAACTAATATTCGAGAAATATAAAGCGCGTTAAGTGTTCAAGCAGATAAGAGTTGAAACAATACAGTGTTGCCGGCTCTAGAAACCGTCGCGACAGGGCATCTCCGCTATATTTACCCATGTATAAAAAACCGAGTTGTTTTGCGGTGGGGCCGTTTCAAAATTTTCAATCGGCAAATAGACTAGAAAAGATTTGGTGGGAAAGCGGGATTCTTAGCCCAACCTCCAGAGTGACGCCACGATAGTCGTGGGTGCCAATTTTACATCGTGTAGCATTAATTCGTGGTTGAACCGTGAAAACGAAACGATACAAGCTACGTGCGGTAATTTTAGATCGCGAAAAGTTAATATTAAATTGGAGGTTCAACGAGTTCGTGTCGTAAAAGTAAACAAAAGAATTTTTAACCGCGGTATTGAAAATAAAATTATGAACCAAACGGCTACGGGTAAAAAAGTTAAAGACTATTAATTTAAGAGTTTGTTTGCTGTTAAAACCCTAAGTTATAAAAGTACATATTTAACATTTACGCACTGCGGAATATCGGTATTTATTACCGTGAAAAACTCAAATCTTAACTAATTAAATAAAGGAAGGCGGTTTATTCCCAAATTGCGTCAATCTTCTTTTGAAATTAATTTTAACTAACCCAATCAAACCGGTATTACAAGAGGTCCAACAGTATTGTCCAAGCGTTCCACTATCCGATTTTCTGATTTGCGGTGTATTTCATAAGGAGAAATTCAATTGACAATTGGAAAAGATTTCAACGGTTCGTCATTTTTATATTCCTGAAGAGGTCGATTTTAGGCGGCTTTATCCCTTGAACAAATTTGTGTATTTTTAGCGATGTTTGTAAATTTATTTGTAAAAAGTAACTTTTAATCTCACTTTGGCTGGCTGGCTGGCTGGCAGCAAATGTGGGCGCGTAGAAGAACTCTTGTAGAAAGGCAACGAGGGTATCTACAAGGCCGTGTAATTTGTCAACCTTAGGGACAGGGCTACATGATGTGGGGTTGGCGACATCTGGGCGCCATCCTCGAGCGTAGTTTACTAACGTGAAGTTGTTCAGGTTTTTCCTATCTTCTACTACAGTTTTGGCCCTATTCTTTTCAAATTGGTGTCGTCGGATAGATTGCGTGGACTTTGATAATTTTTTATAAATGATAAGCGTACCCAGACCGAAGGTATTGGAAATTTCCTTTTTTTTCGCTAATTGTAAAATTAAAATTTTAAGTTCAGTAATCTTGTGTGGGTTTTAAATTATTGATTTAGCATCCAGAAGGTCTGTAAATTTGTTTTGAATAGGAATTTGTACCAAGTGTTATTATTAAAAATCTGATATCTAATCACGATATAGATAGTGAAGTTTTTTGTTGTTATTGTTATTTATCAATTACGTCAGTATTCCCAATTATGTAAAGAAAACTGGACTTCGAACGATTTGATTTTCATGAATACATCGTGTACATAAAGTCAGGGAACAGTTTAACTCATTTATAGCACAAGAACTAACAATTGTACAGATATCATGTATAGGTCATTTTGAAGATCCTCTCTTCTCTTCTAAATCACATGGAAAACCATCTCCCTTGCGTCACCAAAATTAAATTCGTGACAAGCTGAAATCACCTGAAAAACAAAACTGAAAAGTGCCACATGGTAACAAACCAATCAGGAGGATTGAGGAAAATTGGTATCATTCCAGATCGCTTATCATGTTGTCGTCGTATTTACAATGCCCAACTAGAGCACATAGATAAATTGGAAATGATATGGATATACCTATAAAGTCTCTTGGTATCACCAGAATCTTCTGTTGTGACTGCTCACTTCGAGAATAATGAAGATGAACATCTTGACATCAATAGTTTTTTCTGTTGTGAGTATTTCATTCTTATCACCAGTAGATGATGAGTTTTTCAAACTCTAATATTTTAAGCTAATCGCCAATGCTCGCTCGCAATATGTCAATGATGAAATCAATCCGCTTGGCTTGAATGATGCCAAATACTATTCCACCGCCCCGACGAACGCGCCAGATGCTACTACAATTCCCGACGTTGGGGACGCTACATTCGGCTGCCGCACCGCAGGAATGTATCCCGATCCATTCGATTGCAACAGATACCATCATTGCGCTCGCCATGGGAACGACGGTTGGACCAAAAGCCCCTTAGAGCACTACAGCGATACGTGTAACTGTGGCTACGCGTACAACGCGAGGACGACCTTCTGCGATATATCGCTCAGGAACGGCACGTGCAACAGTGACCCTGTCGCCGCGTGTCGACACGTGGGGCAAAACGGCGTGATGAAGTACAATCCTTCGGTGTACTACATTTGTCAATATCATCCAAATGGACCGCTGTATCCCTTTATGTATGCCTGCGAAAATGGTAAAAAGTATAACACGTACTTGTACCTTTGCGAATAAGGCTTTTAATTAAAAAAAGTTGTGCTGTATTATATTACATAAGGTTTTTTATACATTCCAAGTAACATTGAATTTTTTGAAATAAAAATATGCTAAATTGTGTGCTGCTAATAGCAAAACTGTAGTGTCCATACTACTTTTTTACTCAAAAAACAACTAGCATTACAATTTCGTGTAAAAGAAACAAATCGTGCTCCCATAGCTCGAGCCTCCATAGGCGACACGAGAAAGAGAGATCGTGATTAGAGGTCTAAGAAACTGTTGGGCGCCGAAAGTCGACTACTCCTCGAAGTCGCGCGCCTTCCAAAAGGTGGTTAATTTCGCCCCTAGGGGGAAAAAACAAAATTCCGACACACAGGATTGTGCGCGTTTACAAAATCTTTCCGACGACACCATTTTGGGACCAATTGGACCAAAACTGTAGAAGAACATAGGAAAAGACTGAAAAATCTTCCTGTTAGTATAACATGCTCGGGGATGACGCCCACATCATGTATACCCATCCCTGAAATTGTTAATTGCACGGCCGCGGTAGGTACATGTACACTCCTCGTGTTTCTACAAGCTTTCTTCTACGGGCTCGCATTTGCTGCCAGCCAGCCAGCCAGTCAGCCGATGTTCCGCAGTACGTAAATGTAAAAAATGCACCCGTGTAAGAGTTTCAACAGCAAACAGAAGCTTGAATTAATTGTCTTTAACCTTTTTACCGGTAGCCGTTTTCTTCATAATTTGGTTCGCACTTCATATAAACAACTTCGGTGCACGAATTTGATGAATAAACTAGCTTTTTAATCTTAATTAGCAACTGTAAATATAGCGCAATTGAACGTTTGGACTTTCGACCCCAACGCTTTCGTAGTAATTATTTATTTAAGCGCGATCACCTTAATCCAACAATGCACTGAAACTAATACGGTAATGCTTTGCAATATTTCCGGTTGAAAATTAATCAGTCGTCGGATCGCCTCTTTCACCGCGCAATGGAGTTTTCCTTTTTCGCACTTTATACTGGCTTTAGCACGTATCGGTATACAGGGTGGTGATTTGCGTAACGCATCATAGGGATTTCAATGTAAAATTCATAACATGCAATTATTGGCTCCCCAAATTATTTTAGAGTAAAAATGTATTAAGGTTTTTTGTAGGAAAAAATTTTTTACGTCAATCAACCCTATTAGTTTTCAATTTTTTGCATAATAAAGACGTAAAATTGGAAAATAAAACCCCCATCTTTTTCAATAATCTGCGATGCCATGGAATTTTCTAAAACAAAAAGATATCAAGTTATCAATTAGCAGCAGTTCGAAATGGATTTTGTGATCGACTTGGTTACTGTATTGCAGTTAATGGTGACTTATTCGAAGGTTTATTGTAAATTGTTATATTAGGAAACCGTTTTTAGTAATTTGGTCTTTCTTTATGTTGAATTCGCTGTTCTAAATATAATACTTTTTGATAGAATTTGATTTGTTTTATAGCAGACATTCCATGGCATATGACGGATATTGGCGTAGTTTTTGTATTATAAAATTCCATGGCATCACAGATTATTGAAAAAGATTTATTTTATTTTCCAATTTTCCGTCTTTATTATGCAAAAAATTGAAATCTAATAGGGTTGATTGACGTAAAAAACTTTTTCCTACAAAAAACCTTAATACATTTTTGCTCTAAAATAATTTGGGGAGCCAATAATCGCATGTTATGAATTTTACATTGAAATCCCTATGATTCAAATTCCAGGGCCACCATGGGGAACTGTAAGAAATAGGTAGGTAGTTTAAATTTGGCGTATTTTGATGCTTGTGTAATGTAACACTATCTTTTAATCATAAATAGCGCTATTAATTCGTAAAAACGCAAGGAACTACGTACGTACACTATCTAAGACAGAGTTTTCTAGGCAAAAACGAAAATATTTTAATAATTTAAAAAAATTGTGATGTTTATATTTTTGAACTCTCTTTTGAATTCTCTATCAAATGACACAAAAAGTAAAAATTACTTCCATAAGAAAAACAAAGTTGATGATGGTCGACTGCAGGCGAAATGTCAAACTTAAAATTTAAAAGTAGCGTCTTGTAGAGGGAAAAAAGTGGCCATAATAATGTGTTATTTATTTCGAAATATCTGTTTAAATATCTTCAGTGAAAAATAAAAACAATTTTGCAAAATTTCGGTTTTTTTCGGATATCTCCGAAAGTAGTCGGAATTTTTTATGTTTCAAAACTGTATTTTGTCAAGCATCAAAATACGCAACTTTGCCAAATGGTGGCCCTCGAATTCGAATCAGCCTGCACATATAGACTTAAGTACCTATTTTAACTTTTGTAGTCACATTTCACGTACAATACCGCGGTTAATAATTCTGTCGTATCCTCGAACATATACACGAACTCGTTTAGTTTAGGGAGGAGTGGAACTAGTTTTATCCTTCATGGTACTCTAATGAAAAGTCTCAACGAACGGAATTAATTTCTACCAACCATAGCCCTCCTCCTCGACCTCTTATCGTGATCGGGTATATTCCCTTATACCTCAAGAACGGATTGTCGGAAGAGGGTACTCACAAAGGGCGATTGAGACGTCTGCAAGAAATATATCCATTGGTGATGTCAAAACAAAAGTTATTTCGGTTAAAAAAATTTCGCTTTATCTGCACAAGAGTTGTGCACAATTTATACTTGTTTACATACAGTGTATTTTAAAAGTAATGGTCAATTTTAATAATTTGACAGGGTATGTGGTGTAGTGGCGTGAAAGTCGGACTACGCCACCAGGGGTTCCTGGTTCGAATCTGGGTTCGGGCATAGACATTTGTAAATGTATAGCGGGTTGGGTTAGTATAGCAGCTCTTGACTGAAACCCGCTTAAAAATAAAGTCCAAAATAAAAAAAAAAAATAAAATAAAATAAATTCAAACAGTAAAAAGTTGATTTTTCTTTCAAATGTCGAAACAAATTCTACATCGATCAATTATTACATTCCCTATTCCTATCTGTTATGCTTTCCGTTTTATTTTAGATTTTTTTAAGTTGTGACTGTGCTGCATAATTTTCTTAGGAGGCCTTGTGAGTAGATTGTGCCTTCTTGGAGATATTACTTGGGTTTCAACATGACGGAGCGCCGGCTCATTCTACCCATGATGTCTCTGACGCACAGTTTTGAAAATGGACTGGGACCTGAGATCCGTGCCGTTGGCCTCCTAGATCTCCAGATTTAACGTCACTTGGCGTTTATGGGTGGGGTCATACCTAGGCGCTTTCTTTCGGTGATCCAAACGCGTTTGGATTGTCAAATCACGTTCTTTCGAAGTGTGATCTTATAATCATGATTGCTAAAATCGTGAACAAACTGAACATTAAAGTTTTATGATCCTGAATTCCTAACCTATAAATGCAACGACATTTTTGCTCAATTGTTAAGTTAGTCAATATTTATAACTGAAGAGGAGCAGAATCGTGCAAGTGCTTCCGCTTGTATTTAAGTTATTTTCATAATCCAATCAAAAAATACGTAATTCGAGTGCAAATATGTACCTAACCGTATTTTGATTTAAATTCGCGCGTTCTTTCGTAAAACGTGATCCTACGAATCATGATTTTGAAATCATGATCGCGAAGTAGCCGAAAGAAAGCGCCTCATATATGTAAATACAAAGCTTACTTCACACCAGTTGCTTCTCGTGAAGAACTGGAAATTAGGGAGCTTTTGATGAAACGGATGCCGAGAGGCAATTACCAACGGGGTTCATCGCAAGATCCTGTGATGTACTGAAAAAACCTCAATTGATATTTGTTTACTATTTTGTCGTTTGTTATTATTACATGTTTATTATGTCATCTATTTTATGCATAACGGTCACAATTTTAGAAAATTGAAAATAAAATAGAAAGCATAGCAGATGGGTATAGGGAATGTGATAGTTTATCTATGTAGAATTTATTTTTGACACTTGAAAGTACAAAAAGTGTTTCATTTAAAAGACAACTTTTTAAGGTATCAGGTTATTAAAATTGACCATTAGTTAAAAAACACCCTGTACAAAATTGAAATCATTCTCATGTAGCATCAAATCAGTAGGTATTTTTGATTTTGGAAGAATACTGAACCAGCACCACCACAAAAATAACTGGATAGTGAAAGCTGTGAGATTCTATCACCAAGACCTTGATCGGCCATCAACCAGCGACACTTTCAAGAACCTTTCTTTTTTGTGTGCCAAATTCTGTGACTAGCAGTGGGAGGGTTTCGAAGAAAGGATTGTTTTCCATCAACCTGTATCTGCTAATGCACTTGGTCAAAGTTTTTCTCATATGTCTAGAGACCGGGTGCGGGAAGTGGATACTCACAAAGAGAAAAACAAACGTCTCAATGAGTACGGTAACGAGAGTGTTATTGTGATGTTTGCGTCAGTGGATTTCCACACTCTCGGCATTTTGAACGTTGGAAGTTGAACTTATATACACGTAATACATTGGAGTGCCCAAATTATGGACACATTCCACAACGTCATGCTATGACAGGATTTGTTTATGGACCAAGAGAATTAGTGGGCAATTAACCACTAACGTACCAAAAACAAAATTAGGTGAATTTAGCACCATAATACTGGACAAGTGTTTGTCACAGAGATTTGCATATTTGCAGGATTTATGATAATAGTTTGCAAAACAAAATAATCATGATGACAGAGTAAGTAGGTGGGTAACCTTATCATTTACTAGAGTGGACGTGTACCTCCAAAAAAAGAATGTCGCTTAAGTAAAACATTACTTTGTGTTAGTCAGGATCATGTATATTTTTAAGTTGATCTGGGTTGTCATCGAGGCCCATCTTCCCCAACAAGGAATTTTAAGCCGACACTATTGTAAATAAAAAAAACACCATTACTTAGAGATTCTTGGCTGAGGACTTCAGAAAGTCTTGGGAAGCTCTTCGGAGAATTCAAAAAAGATGTGTACGGTACGGAAAAAATAGCACATTACTTCGTCCATTTTAATTATTTGTCTACTACTACGCCTCCCTAGTGTTTTTAACATAAGCAAAATTAGATTCGTGACAAGCAGAAATCTGCTCAAAGATATAAAACCGAGGTGTGTCACATGGTATCGAGCCAATCAGGAGGTATGAGGAAAATTGGTATCATTCAAGATCGCATATCATGTTATCGCCTTAATGACAAGGCCCGATTAGAGTACCTACTTAGATAAATTTGGAATTATATGGGCGAGGATGTAGGTATATAAAGTTTCGTGTTATTACCATAGAGTCACTATAGTTGTGATTGCTCAGTCTGAGAATAACAAAGATGAACATCTTAGCATCCATACTTTTTTCTATTGTGAGTATTTCATTCTTATTGCCTGTAGATGTGTTATTCAATTCGAATATTTGCAGCTAATTGCCAATGCGCAAAGCGCCGATGATTCTAAAATCAATGTACTTAGAACAAATCTTGGCTTGAATGGTGCTAAATACTGGGACAGCGAATGGACCACCACGCCAGACTCTTCTGCAATTCCAGACGTTGGGGACGCTACATTCATGTGTCGCACAACGGGAATGTATCCCGATCCGTTCGATTGCAACAGGTACCATCATTGCGCTCGCCATGGGAAGGACGAGTGGAATAAAAGCCCCATAGAACTCTTCAGCGATTCATGTAACTGTGGCTACGCGTACAACCCGAGAACGACCTTCTGCGACATATCGCTCAGGAACGGCACGTGCAACAGGGAGCCGATCAGCGCGTGTGAACATGTGGGGCAAAACGGCGTGATGGATTACAACCCTTCGATATACTACATTTGTCAAACGCACCCAAAAGGACCGCTGTATCCCTTTATGTATGCCTGCGAAAATGGTAAAAAGTATAACACGTACTTGTACCTTTGCGAGTAGTGTGGAATTCTTCCATTAATCGAAAAATAAACATACATTGAGAAAATTATTTAAAATTATTTAAAAAAGGTGTGTTAGGTTATTTTATTGTTCCTCAATTGTGGTGTGCCTGTGCTCAGATTGTTGTAGTTACTCTTGGTATGTGCGCATTCGCACATTTATTTGACAATTTTTAGTGCATTTTTGAAAAAAATACGTTACGGCTGGCTGGCTGTCCGGCTGACATCTCAGCAATTACAATAGCTAGGGACCTCAAATTTTGTCAAGCATCAAAATACGCAACTTTGCCAAATGGTGGCCCTCGAATTCGAATCAGCCTGTACATATAGACTTCGGTACCTATTTTAACTTTTGTAGTCACATTTCACGTATAATACCGCGGTTAATAATTCTATCGTATCCTCGAACGTATACACGAACTCGTTTAACCTCCAATTTAATATTAACTTTTCGCGATCTAAAATTGCCTCACGTACCTTGCATCGTTTCGTTTTCGCGGTTAAAATTGGCACCCACAACTATCGCGGCGTCACTCTGAAGGTAGAATCTCGCTCTCCCACCAAATCTTTTCTAGTCTATTTGCCGATTGAAAATTCTGAAACGGACCCACCGCAAAACAAGCGTTCACTCGATTTGTTAAACATAGGTAAGTTGCCCCTCTCATTCTCGGTCGCGACGGTTTCTACAGCCGGCAACACTGTAACGTTTCGACTCTTATCTGTTTGAACACCTGTTTCTTATCTTAACGCACTTTATTTCTTGAATATTATTTCTGTTTTCTTTCATTATGAAGCGGTACACGTATAAAATTTCATATTCCGGCAAATTTCTAAATTTAACAAAATATCTTTAAAGCCTAAAGCGACCACGTGTTACAAGGGTCGATCTTTCACTGACTCTCGAGTCACGTAGAGATCACAGTAACACTCCTTATCTCTTAGTGTAGTCCATTTTCCCTTTGCATATACACAAACAACAGACTGCTAACCCTATGTATTGTATGTGTAACAGAAAAAATATACTATTTGTATACTTAAAAGCGCCCTCTATTGAGCGGCAGCGTAAACATGTTCAGTAAAGTTATGCTTATGGATTTATACATTAGATGTCGCTGCAAAAGAGTATTGAAGCTTGTACAATTCGAATAGTTTGTTATTGGTATTATAAGGGGGTAAGCTGAGTCACCCTTGTGTAGTGGAACAATGGTAAGAACACCAATAATATGGAATTCGAATTTTGCAAACTTTAACGCCGTTTTTACACGGGATTACCGTCGCCCGAAGACCGATATCTCGGATACACCACACACGAATACTTCCCGCATACAATTTCAACGACTAAATTTGGGTATCTCGCTGTTACAATTGTGTCCAGCAATATAAATTCATCACCTTGATTTCCAGGTTCATTTCCACCAATCCGGTGTATTTGGTTAAAATATAGGGGATTTCCTAACTATCAAAAATGATTTTTGTGTTATTTTATAAATAGTGGTACACAATGGTTGTAAGCCATCGCCTGTAAGTTGGCTGCTCCCTAATATTGTATTGTAATGTCTTACGTGTATTTTGTGTTGCCTACTTTCTAATTTGATTTCTCGATGCAACATGACGGCTGGGCTCCTATTGCCGTCTCTGTCTACCTAAATAGTATATTATTGGATTACCCCTGAAATGCGTATTTATTTGAGTATATCTATTCTTTCACCGAAACCTTCCTTTCACCCACTCCTTCCCTAATCGGTCCACACATATAAAAGTTAGGGCTACGCATGCGCAGTATAATTTTTGATTTGCTACCATTTCAGTATGTGGAGGATACCAAAAACAAATATTTTTTTGCAAACAATCCAATAATTAAAACTGTTTTGTTTGTGACCTACATTTCCGAAAGTCTCCAAATAACATATAGAAGGATCTGTAAATGTTACATTCTGTGTGATATCACAAGATGATAGCCAGTCGGTTGTTCGTTCCAGCCCTTTTTATAAATAAGTCAAGATCTTGCTGACAAAAGCTGACACGATTAGACGTCTTCTAGTATAAAAACAGTCACGTCAATCATCGCAGGTAGCCGCCCACTGGAAAACTTGTGAGTTGTACACCAATTATGCTATTATATTTTCATCTCGCTCTAGTCCATGTGAAGAAAAAGGCATGTTTTGCCGTGGTCGGTTGCCTGCGACTGTTCTTATGCTAAATGGCGTATAGTTTTCAGTATTGATCTTATATATTTTATAGCAGACTAAAAATCGAAGTTCTTTAAGAGTAATAAGGGTCGAGTCTCCACGAGAACGTTCTATGGGTTTTGAGGGCTCTGAGTTGGATGTTCAAATCGTTAAAAGTTCTTAAGAAGCAACAAAATTTCTTAGACATTATGGAGCACTGGAGCATGTTATGGCCAGATATAAAAGAAAATTGAAGAGCATTTAAGAATATTTTTAGAGTCGAAAGGTTTTTAAGAATATTTACCTAATCTTTATTTGACGTCCCTGAAAGATCGCAGGATTTTTACGAACTTTAGTTAACAGGGTCCGGGAACAAGTGCTCAATAATCCCTTTTTTCTCCAACCACCTGAATAAGACGCTATTTTGTGACAGTGTTCGGTACCTAAAATTGACGTTTTGCGGATTAATCGCTTTCACCATGGCAACTGTACAAAAAGTGGATACTTTTGGTCCTAGTACCAAAAAGAAATTGACCTTGAAAGTTGGCCAATTAAAAAATTACAATCACGGAGATATGTCACATTGACATCGTTTTACATTGCAGGTTGTAAGATATTTCTATACATACAAATCAAATATTTTTGCATATTCAATGCAAATAATGATGTTACCTATACGTATGTACATGTATTGAAAATGATTTACGCTCGCTATTTTTATTTAAACCATGTGTAACGTAATTTACATATTCCGTAGACAACCCGCCGTCGCGCGTAACGCCATCTACTTCAGACCCATTGCACTATTATCTGTCATTTTGAATTCAAAATTTGAAAAAGTTAATTGCAATTAATTTTAATTAAAAAACTGTATGGTAAGTTTTTTATTTCAATACAAAATATAACAATATTATTGTGTATACAATAAAATGACTGAAACTGATAGCGACATGGATTGCACTCCGCCAGAGATTATAGAAACGGCAGAACATGCTACCTCAAGATTTGCTCCCTACAAAGTCGCGAGAGGTGAGAAGTAAGAAGTAAGAACGAATAGGTTATAAGTTAACCTAAAAACTAGAGTGGTATGACACGTGAGGACAAGAAAGCAGAAGTTCTTATACTATAGTAGTGAAACTGTGACTGAATCTAAATTCGAATATAATTTGAAGTAAAGGGGGTTGGAGAAAAAATGTTATGTTTTATCCGTACAAAAAATGACATTTTTTGTACTAATGAAACAAATAACTATTTTTAAACGCCCTGGAAGAAAATTTACTTCACATAATATCCCGGGAACCAATGCTAGTTATGATCTCTCCTCCTTCCTTTTTCTTATGAACTTTCTCCTGAATTAATGAAAAAGATACTGCTTATACAGGCTATTTCACGCAAACCGTTACCTAAAGGTATTCTGTGTTTCATTGATAAATTAAATCGAAAAATTTGCATAGTAGCATAGTTTTTCATGATCTATTGAAACAAAATATTATCATGATCGTTTCACTTCCCCGGTTTTATTGGATGTCGATAGCAAGTTTCTTATTTTCAACACCCTGTATTTTTTTGCATTTTTGAAATCTATGTCGTTTTTACCAGATTTTTCTATACCCAGCATCAAGTTATTCAAGATTTTTCCAAATTTTTCACGTTTAACTGCTGTCTTTTGGGCCCTGTGCCTACGACTCCGTTGAATTGAATTTCAAACAGTTTTCCAAAATCAACGGGGTACTGACCTACTGCTAGATGAGGGTGGTTTAGATTTTGATCGCTTATTAGCGAATTTTTTAAGAATTAAAACAAGTACAAATTGTGCACAACCCTTGTGCAGGTAAAGCGCATTTTTTTGTAAACACCCCTACGAAATTTCTTTCATAAATAAGAAAGTTGGCACTGCGCATGCCCAAAACCAAATTTTGAAACTGGTGTTAAATTTTCTTTTATTCCAAGTGGCGATGTATCAAATTTCATTTAAATGCCCAATGGTTATATTTCTTCCAAACGTCCCAATCGCCCTATGTAGGTACTTTCCTTTGACAATTCATTCTTAAGATATAAGGAATTATAACCGATCACGACAAGAGATCGAGGAGGAAGACTATGGTTAGTATAAATTAATTCCTTTCGTTGAGACCTTTCATTAGAGTACCAGACTAGTTTCACTCCCCCCCCCCTTCCCCCTTCACCCCGTACTTTGATAAGAGGACAGAAAGAAGGGCAGTAGTTTGTAGAAAACTGGTCCTTTCGTTGAGAGCTTTAATTAGAATACAATGAGAGATAAAATAACCCCCCCCCCTCCCCACACACATACTCAGGACCCGTCGCTCACTGATCTCGAAAAAGAGTCGCACGGGAAAGATATAGTTTGTACAAACCACTTTATTTCGATGAGATCTTTCATTAGAATACCATGAAGGGTAGAACATGTGTTTACCCCCCCCCCCCCCCATTTAAGCCATGTAAAGCTTAACTTAACACCACTAAAGGCATGCGTATGCAAAATCTGAGACCAATTGGTTGTCGTATGTAAAAGTTATGCACGTTTTACTTGCAAAAACAACATCTCAGGGAATAATTCGTGGGGGGGGGGGGGCACAGCGAAATTTGATGGCCGTCTGGCACACCTTAAGAATTAATTTTATCTCTCATTGTATTCTAATTAAAGGTTTTCAACGAAAGGAACCGTTTTCTACCAACTACTGCCCTTCTTCCTGTCCTCTTATCAAAGTACGAGGGGAAGGGGTGGGGGGGGAGGAGTGGAACTAGTTTTATCCTTCATGGTACTCTAATGAAAAGTCTCAACGAACGGAATTAATTTCTACCAACCATAGCCCTCCTCCTCGACCTCTTATCGTAATCGGCTATATTCCTTTATACCTCAAGAACGGATTGTCGGAAGAGGGTACTCACAAAGGGCGATTGAGACGTCTGCAAGAAATATATCCATTGGTGATGTCAAAACAAAAGTTATTTCGGTTAAAAAAATTTCGCTTTATCTGCACAAGAGTTGTGCACAATTTATACTTGTTTACATACAGTGTATTTTAAAAGTAATGGTCAATTTTAATAATTTGACAGCGTATGTGGTGTAGTGGCGTGAAAGTCGGACTACGCCACCAGGGGTTCCTGGTTCGAATCTGGGTTCGGGCATAGACATTTGTAAATGTATAGCGGGTTGGGTTAGTATAGCAGCTCTTGACTGAAACCCGCTTAAAAATAAAGTCCAAAATAAAAAAAAAAAATAAAATAAAATAAATTCAAACAGTAAAAAGTTGATTTTTCTTTCAAATGTCGAAACAAATTCTACATCGATCAATTATTACATTCCCTATTCCTATCTGTTATGCTTTCCGTTTTATTTTAGATTTTTTTAAGTTGTGACTGTGCTGCATAATTTTCTTAGGAGGCCTTGTGAGTAGATTGTGCCTTCTTGGAGATATTACTTGGGTTTCAACATGACGGAGCGCCGGCTCATTCTACCCATGATGTCTCTGACGCACAGTTTTGAAAATGGACTGGGACCTGAGATCCGTGCCGTTGGCCTCCTAGATCTCCAGATTTAACGTCACTTGGCGTTTATGGGTGGGGTCATACCTAGGCGCTTTCTTTCGGTGATCCAAACGCGTTTGGATTGTCAAATCACGTTCTTTCGAAGTGTGATCTTATAATCATGATTGCTAAAATCGTGAACAAACTGAACATTAAAGTTTTATGATCCTGAATTCCTAACCTATAAATGCAACGACATTTTTGCTCAATTGTTAAGTTAGTCAATATTTATAACTGAAGAGGAGCAGAATCGTGCAAGTGCTTCCGCTTGTATTTAAGTTATTTTCATAATCCAATCAAAAAATACGTAATTCGAGTGCAAATATGTACCTAACCGTATTTTGATTTAAATTCGCGCGTTCTTTCGTAAAACGTGATCCTACGAATCATGATTTTGAAATCATGATCGCGAAGTAGCCGAAAGAAAGCGCCTCATATATGTAAATACAAAGCTTACTTCACACCAGTTGCTTCTCGTGAAGAACTGGAAATTAGGGAGCTTTTGATGAAACGGATGCCGAGAGGCAATTACCAACGGGGTTCATCGCAAGATCCTGTGATGTACTGAAAAAACCTCAATTGATATTTGTTTACTATTTTGTCGTTTGTTATTATTACATGTTTATTATGTCATCTATTTTATGCATAACGGTCACAATTTTAGAAAATTGAAAATAAAATAGAAAGCATAGCAGATGGGTATAGGGAATGTGATAGTTTATCTATGTAGAATTTATTTTGACACTTGAAAGTACAAAAAGTGTTTCATTTAAAAGACAACTTTTTAAGGTATCAGGTTATTAAAATTGACCATTAGTTAAAAAACACCCTGTACAAAATTGAAATCATTCTCATGTAGCATCAAATCAGTAGGTATTTTTGATTTTGGAAGAATACTGAACCAGCACCACCACAAAAATAACTGGATAGTGAAAGCTGTGAGATTCTATCACCAAGACCTTGATCGGCCATCAACCAGCGACACTTTCAAGAACCTTTCTTTTTGTGTGCCAAATTCTGTGACTAGCAGTGGGAGGGTTTCGAGGAAAGGATTGTTTTCCATCAACCTGTATCTGCTAATGCACTTGGTCAAAGTTTTTCTCATATGTCTAGAGACCGGGTGCGGGAAGTGGATACTCACAAAGAGAAAAACAAACGTCTCAATGAGTACGATAACGAGAGTGTTATTGTGATGTTTGCGTCAGTGGATTTCCACACTCTCGGCATTTTGAACGTTGGAAGTTGAACTTATATACACGTAATACATTGGAGTGCCCAAATTATGGACACATTCCACAACGTCATGCTATGACAGGATTTGTTTATGGACTAAGAGAATTAGTGGGCAATTAACCACTAACGTACCAAAAACAAAATTAGGTGAATTTAGCACCATAATACTGGACAAGTGTTTGTCACAGAGATTTGCATATTTGCAGGATTTATGATAATAGTTTGCAAAACAAAATAATCATGATGACAGAGTAAGTAGGTGGGTAACCTTATCATTTACTAGAGTGGACGTGTACCTCCAAAAAAAGAATGTCGCTTAAGTAAAACATTACTTTGTGTTAGTCAGGATCATGTATATTTTTAAGTTGATCTGGGTTGTCATCGAGGCCCATCTTCCCCAACAAGGAATTTTAAGCCGACACTATTGTAAATAAAAAAAACACCATTACTTAGAGATTCTTGGCTGAGGACTTCAGAAAGTCTTGGGAAGCTCTTCGGAGAATTCAAAAAAGATGTGTACGGTACGGAAAAAATAGCACATTACTTCGTCCATTTTAATTATTTGTCTACTACTACGCCTCCCTAGTGTTTTTAACATAAGCAAAATTAGATTCGTGACAAGCAGAAATCTGCTCAAAGATATAAAACCGAGGTGTGTCACATGGTATCGAGCCAATCAGGAGGTATGAGGAAAATTGGTATCATTCAAGATCGCATATCATGTTATCGCCTTAATGACAAGGCCCGATTAGAGTACCTACTTAGATAAATTTGGAATTATATGGGCGAGGATGTAGGTATATAAAGTTTCGTGTTATTACCATAGAGTCACTATAGTTGTGATTGCTCAGTCTGAGAATAACAAAGATGAACATCTTAGCATCCATACTTTTTTCTATTGTGAGTATTTCATTCTTATTGCCTGTAGATGTGTTATTCAATTCGAATATTTGCAGCTAATTGCCAATGCGCAAAGCGCCGATGATTCTAAAATCAATGTACTTAGAACAAATCTTGGCTTGAATGGTGCTAAATACTGGGACAGCGAATGGACCACCACGCCAGACTCTTCTGCAATTCCAGACGTTGGGGACGCTACATTCATGTGTCGCACAACGGGAATGTATCCCGATCCGTTCGATTGCAACAGGTACCATCATTGCGCTCGCCATGGGAAGGACGAGTGGAATAAAAGCCCCATAGAACTCTTCAGCGATTCATGTAACTGTGGCTACGCGTACAACCCGAGAACGACCTTCTGCGACATATCGCTCAGGAACGGCACGTGCAACAGGGAGCCGATCAGCGCGTGTGAACATGTGGGGCAAAACGGCGTGATGGATTACAACCCTTCGATATACTACATTTGTCAAACGCACCCAAAAGGACCGCTGTATCCCTTTATGTATGCCTGCGAAAATGGTAAAAAGTATAACACGTACTTGTACCTTTGCGAGTAGTGTGGAATTCTTCCATTAATCGAAAAATAAACATACATTGAGAAAATTATTTTTTAACTTAAAAAAGGTGTGTTAGGTTATTTTATTGTTCCTAAATTGTGGTGTGCCTGTGCTCAGATTGTTGTAGTTACTCTTGGTATGTGTCTGCGCATTCGCACATTTATTTGACAATTTTTAGTGCATTTTTGAAAAAAATACGTTACGGCTGGCTGGCTGTCCGGCTGACATCTCAGCAATTACAATAGCTAGGAACCTCAAATTTTCACTAAAAACTTTCTGCTATAGTGTAGAGGCTCTAATCTATTCCGAGTTAGATCAAGATCAATAATTTAAAACTGCTAATAAAATACTGATCTGTATTACCAACAATGCGCTTTCATCGGGCATATGCTGATTTAGAACTTGTTTTTCGTTCTTCCACCCTGATTATGAATGTGTATTAAATGGGAAAAACATTGCAACCTACTCCAACACCTACGACCATCGGTTAATATAATAGAGCAATCGTATAGTGCGCCCACGCATACAGGGTGTAGCATCTAAGACCCCTCGGATCATAATTCCTTTACTGAGAGCGAAATTGTACGCAATCACCGCCGACATGTTTCTAAAACATTTTTGAATACCAGTGGCGTGCTGTATTCCAATGACATATCAAACTTGCATTTTTTTTAATGGAACATCGCATATTTTATTACTGATTTAGAATGCACTTGAATTTTTTTATATAACATATTATACCCCTAACTTTAACGAGTTTGCTGTTATAATCTTTTTTCGCCACAATTTGACAGTTTTTCGAAACTTATTTAGAGACACTAAATCGCGCAGGCGGCTAAGTTTTGAACTCAGCTACAGGTCAAGACCTCTTCCACAGTCAAATAATTTTTTTAGTCACTTAAATTTTTGATTGACCTTCGCAAAATGTCATAATATTTTTTCAAAAATTTCAAATGGCCACCCCCTAAACAAATTATATCTCTGGGTAGCCAAAACGACTAATTTTCCACTGATACAAAGAAAACATTCCGTAAGAACATTTCAGAGAATAACCAAGTCGAAACACCAATTTATACAAAAAACCTCATTTTCCGAATCTAAATGTGCCATGATGAAACAATGGAGGTTCAAAATAAAAAAAATAAGTTTTTTTCAAGTACCTTCCAAATCAGTAATAAAATATGAGATATTCCATTTAAAAAAACGCAAGTTTGATACGCCACTGGAATACAGCACGCCCCTGGCGATCAAAAATATTTTAGAAATATGGCGACGGGTAAATGTGTATAATTTTGCTCTGTGACTTTTTTCGGTATCTTTTATGATCCGAGGGGTGCTACACTCTGTATACAGGGTGTTTTTGTGAGCTTTAGTTAAACGTTTCCGGGAAAGTAAAATAGGTAGGTTTTTAAAAATTTGTAGGAGTTACTCTGAAGGCCCAATCGATGTGAAATATTTTCAAAATTGCTGCACTTCCGGAAATACCGAAAGTGGCTAGTAACTTCGTTATTTTAAATGGCAGCCTCTATTGTATTTTTGGATTCTACGTGAAATTTCAGTTCTTTTAATACCCACATGTTGATATCTGCCATTTATGGTTTTTTAAGTTATTTTGACTTTAAGAAAAAAAATGGTGGATGCAGATGGTACTTTGATCATTGATTACTTGAAATCGGTTGTAGTCATGGCAACCCTTTTTTATCAGTGCATAGAGAATGAATATGGCTTTCTTTTAGTGTACTTAAAAAAAGTTAAGTTGCGGACAACCGCACCTATGGATGATATAATAATAATAATAATCCTTTATTTGCTCAACAGAAAGACATAACCTTTCCCATTTCAGAGCAAAAATAACATTTTACAACTTGCCAGAGTACAATAGAGTTAAAAATAAATCAAAAATACAAAAATATGTCTAGTAATATTGATAACAGTAGGTACTTAAACTACCGAAACCAATAACAAAACAAAAATCAAACAAAAGAAAATGAAAAACAAAGATCCAAAGTTATGAAACTTCAAACACTAGAAACTCAGTTTTTTTTTAATGGAATGACCATTTTCTTACTATTGCACTATCTACTTCCGGTAGTACTAGTACTCCCAAAAAAACACCCTGTATATTGTGCGTTGACTAAAGGGGGGCTTCAACTAACACCAAATGTTCAAAACGGACAAAAAGGTACGTTGGAATAGCAATGCCATAATTCCAAACAAGCTCTGAAATCAATATGGCGACGAGAAACAAATGGTGGAATTACCCTTTGAAAAACTTTTTTAAATTGCAAGCATCGAAGATTAAAGCTTGCGGTTTTAAATTTCAATGCGCTTTTAACCCTGGTCGTAAGTTTAAAGTTTCAAGGGCTTAACTTCCATCTTGAAACGCTTTTCACTTCAAGCTTCTATCAACCAGTTTTAGTATTTACAAAACAAGCTTCCAACTTCAAGTGTCAGGTTTCTTCGATTTGTAAGCTCAAGCTTTACCTTTACCTTTGTACTAGGGATGGTCCCAGTCGGTTTCTGCACTCCGACCTTTTGGTCTAATATGCTCCCCGGTATTGTCTACCTTTCAACCTGTTTCCAGGATTTTGATAGGCTGAAGACTTGCTACTTCCTCTTGTGTAATTTTTTCATTTCAAAATAAGCGTTCCTTTGCTTTAGTGTATGCTTCACATTGGCAAATGACGTGGTGTAGAGTTTTTTCTTTCCCGCCACAACCTCTGCATAACGGGCTGTCAGTCAGTTCCATTTTGTGCAGGTGTTTGTTCAAACGATAGTGATCTGTGACCATCTCGCCCATGTCGCAAGTTTTATCTTTATCCTATTTAGCTTTAAGATGGACGTTTCTAATTCACCGTTTGGGATTTCCATCTACACACGGTAGAATTTACCTCCTTTCGTTCCATAGCAGTTTTAATCGATTCTAGAAAAGTGGTATTGTGAAACGCCCGCTCTATATCTAAAAATGCCCCTAGAGCTACCTCCTTCCAGAAGATCGCCGCCATTCCAGATACATCCACTACTCTGTGGATAGCAAGTTCACAGGATTTTCCTGGTTGATAGGCACATTGGTCCTCACCTTGAACTTGATCGGTCTTGAATAACTGATAGTCTCCACCATAAATTTATGGGCTTAATAATTTTTGAAAGAAAGTTTAAGGATTATTTACAGCATTCTCTTCGATTCTTGTGAAGCGCCTATTAAGAAGTTCGTGCAGATACTTCAGAGGTTTTTCAAATCTAATCAAAGATTCTTCAAAAAATGTCTTTGATTTTCAAAAATTTGATAAGTAGCAGAAGAACCTGTAAACACTTACGGTCAAGATTGAATTAGCGTCTCGGAAGTGTCAAAGATTCCTTGCAGAAATCCTGAAGAATCTCTTAAAAGTGCCGCCAAATTTTCAGAGGAACTTTTAATAATCTTTGAACGAATTCTGAAAGATCTATAAAAAATATTCTAAAAACTAAAGAAATTAAAAAGATTTCGAAGATAACTTGAACCGCTGCTAAGTCCATTTTTTAAAAACCCTCTGAAGAGGCAAAATTAATAGAACGGCATATGAAAATACACAAATAAAGCATTTTAGACAATGTACCAAGAATTTATGAATGAATTGACAACTCGACTTACTAGGAAACTAAGTTTTCCGTAAAATCGTTCATGAATATAAAAATCCTCCAGGAATTATTTCAGAAAAAGATATCTAGACACATCCAGAAGGTTTATCTCGAAAGTATCCTTAAGGTGTCCCTCAATCTATCTAAAGAATCTCTTAGAAATCCAAAAATTGTGTGAAGAATAGTTTTACGGAAGATTTGAAAGATACATCTTCCAGCAAAGGAGATCTCCAAAATGTCTATTGATAGTCTCTGAAGTAGCGCAGAGGGTCTATTTTAAAACCTTATAGTGACTGTCTCCTCAGTTTCTTTAAAGAATACTCTCAAACATCCACAATGGTCATAAAACATTTCTCATGCATCTGAAAATAGTATTTGGAGGATATTTAGGTCTCACAGTACCCTCTAAATCATCTAGAAGGGTCTGGATTTTGCATTACGATAGGAGGCGAACCTAGGCCGCAATTTTGTACTACCTCCCGTCGTCGTCCAACCCCTCGACGTCACTGAAACCATCCCACAGGTGAGATGAACTTAAGGATGCTGGAAGGGAAGGCGGCTCTAATCATCGTAGCCACGTCCGGTCAGGATACTTCCAACATGGATCGTTTCAGTTGGGCTACAGCGGGACTTCATAAAATTTGAGTTGTGGCGTTTTAGCGTCTGTGTAACGTCCTCTACAAGATGCTGACCAAACCCATGCGGTGCATGTGTTCGTTTATAGTGCCCAAAAAGTATGACCACGAGTAACTTCAGGTTCGTTCTTGCTAACCCTGTGCAAAAACGCGCCAGGCTACCAGATGGTCCTCTGAAGGCTTCTCATTACCTTCCATTTCGGCATGCCCTTTGACCCATGCGAACTCAAGAGCTGCTGCTTCCTACTTGCTTTAGTGCGTGGTGATATTCGGAAACCAATCTAGATGTAATTTTACAGTGGCCAAGTGGCCACTGGAGGATTGACAGTATTGTTCTTTATGTGGTGCATAAGAACTTTTCTTGCACTGAGCGTTAGTCCCACCGACTCTGATTGGAATACAGTAGGAAGTTTGCCTAGTGGTTGTCTGATATGGAAGTTTAGTTCTTTGTCTCTTTCTTCCATTGTTTTAGATCCATCCGTGAAGATGAATATGTCTGGTTGAGATGCCACATCCTCATCAAGATAGATGTGGTAGTTTTTCCCCAGTATGAATTGAGGGATGAGTGAGTCCGATCGCCCCTCTAGCATAGACAATCACTCAGTACCTCTGCCATTCAACAACCCCTTATTTTTCAGACGCAAGGATGCCAGAGTGGTCTTCTCTCTCACGTGTAGAACTAGTGGAGGCAAATCCAGTAGAGCAGAGACCGTTTTAGCACCGTATCCGTTATTATCTATCGCACAGTCGAAGTGTCTTATTGTAGTGTAAGTTACTTTGCCAGGTTTGGGGCTAAAGACCATTTTTGTCTCCCTCCATTGTTTAGGTATGTATTTGAAAGCGATACAGCCCGTATATACAATAATATTTATTTAAAAGTAGACATAGGGATTTCCTATGTCTAGTTTTAAATGACAAGAATTCTTCTGAAGGGCGCCTAATTTTATGCAACCGAAACAACTTCTTAAAACAAATGAAGATTTTGCTGTCATATTAATTATTATTGCGATGTATTCAATTGAAGAAAAAGTTGATATTGTAAATTGGTATAGTGCCGGTAATAGTTTACGGAGCGTAAGAGATTTATTTTCTGTGTTGGTCACTTTAAAATTGGTGGTTATTCAAAAACGATCCATAAGACACCGTAAACAACCTTCAATTTTAACGGGGGATATGAAAGTGAATGTTTTAATTTTTGTGGAAGAGAATCCCATAAGAAATTTAAGGGAAATAGTGGCCGAATTTAATATCTGTTCATCATAACCTAAAAGCATACTATTTACTGTCGTTTTTATTAAAATCTAGAATGACAATGCAAAATGGATGCGCATGTTATTTCGGTTGCATAAAATTAGTCGTCTTTCAAAAGAATTTTTGTTTTTGTCAATTAAAAGTAGACATGGGAAATCCTTATATCTATTTTTAAATGAATAGCACTAGGTAGATGAAAATAACAGCCAGTGCCCATTGCAGCAGGGCTGGTTTCACCGCCCAGGTTACCCTCGTCACATCCACCATCTGACTGAAAACCGCCCAGTCATTTTCCGTGGGAATGAATCGACTATACCATTGCTCTTCTTTGCCTTATTGAACAGTTTGCCCAACTGAGAGCCCTGGATGGTTATAGGGCGTCTTGGCAGTTCTCAGAGGACATGCCTATTCAAATGACTCCACAATGGAGATGGTAAGAAGATCTACTACACCTCGATTCGACCTCAGATTCACTCTCTAAGCATCAAGTTTAAGGATACTGACAAGAGTCAGATTCTTTTAATATTCAAACATATCGCATACAGTGTGGTTTTCAACATCCTAATTGTGTATTGTCGTTACAACATTGCACCTCACTTCATAATACTTCACTTTAGTCTGGAATTGTTTAGGAAAGTATAAAGCAAAGAGTTTAAATTTTAGGAAAACATTGAGTTTGTGATGTTTGGATTAAAAATTCTTTTCGTTCGTGTTGAATGATTTTAGAGAACTACATGGCATACGTCCCGTAAAAAGGAATCTTCCGAACGATTCAAACAACCCATATTAGCAGTCAGTTGCACTTTTCGACTATCGCGGAGGAGTAAAATACTAAATCCTGCTGTTATAGGGACAAGGAGAAGCAGAAATAAGTTGAGAACTAATAACGGATTTAATTTCAAAGGATGGGACTACATTTAACCATAAGAAGCATAACCCCGTGGAAATAAAGGGCGACAGAGATTGAACTGAGAATATAATGGGAACACTGTCGATAGTGTCGATTCTTGAACTGAGAAGAATGAAAATTTGCTTTCCCCCTATTTACCTCAAAGAGAGTTCGGGGCCCCAACCAATGCGGGTACAAGGGGATATGTCGCGCTTTCTTCCATAAGCGTTAGGCTTCTTATAGTGTTTTTATTCAATGGTTAAATCATTGAATAAAAATTTAACGTATGCATTTTAACACACTTACTACAGGGTGCTTACAAATAAAATTTCGATTTTAAATTCAAATCTTGATAGTTTTACGCTCACCGAGATTTGCTTCAAGCTTCAAAGATCGAGCGTGTTTAGGTTTCGAATCAAACTTCAAATATTGGTTAATAAATTTGAAACTTGAAATTCGAAATAACAAGCTCCGAACGTCAACCTCACGTATCAGAAACTTCAAACTTAACGTGCAGATTATCTGCCAAAAAAACGGTATTTTGCGTTATTTAGTATAGGAAGTATCATGTTTTCTACAGATAACCTGCACGTTAAGTTTATAGTGTTAGTGATACATCACAGGGCTGTTACCGGCTTGAATGCAACTAGGGAGTTATTTTAAAATGGGTCTTAATCTACTTTACCCACTCGATTCGTAATTCTTGTAAAAAGTTATTGAGTTGGTATATTTCTGGATGTTCCATGTAATGAATACGCGATGAGACCTCCCCATCTCCCGGGAGTAGGTACTTACTTTACAATATTGTTCCGTTTACACCCACCAATTCAATTTGTAACAAAAATAATAATGATAACAACGCTATGGGCGTAATCGAGATTTCTCAAGTTTCAATCTACGGAAATCACAAATAGATATTCAGATGAGCACAACTGCAATATTGCGAACTATAATGGAATAATTGATTCAAAACCGAAACTTCCTTCGCGTCGCCGCCGCATTTTTACGCCGGCAACGAAAATCGATTGATTGATAATTACGGAAGCAATTAATTTCTTCGAAAATTCGTAACTCCCGTACTTCTCCAGGCATGCACCTCATTGACACTTTAGAATGTTACGCAATAAGGTCGTTCTCCATTTCCCCTATTGATTTTCGCTCGTAATTAAATCCAGAGTAAACGGTTTATTAGTTGTTTTTCGTCATTTCATATACCGCCACATACACCAAGCCGCAGAAGAAGTTGATGGAAATTAAGTAGAAAAACGTGGAAATGGAGGCTGGTAGTTACAATAAATTAATCTTCTTTATGTTTTATAATTTTGCACGGGGTGGATGATGTAAAGTGCCCTTGAAATGTCGGGTTTTATGTTGGCGCCACCTCACATCCGCCAGCACTGTGGCTGACGTCACCAGTTTAAAGGGCTCTTATAATTCTCAACACGACACGAGTGCGCCCCTGACCAATCCTTTCCTCTTGTCAACTACATGCATATATAGGGTCGGGATGATAGGGTTTTGTTATATACAATATGCAGATTCTAAAGCTAATGCTGCGATTCGCCAAGGGGGATATTTGTTTTGTTTCCCTTAGTTTTTAAATGACGACGAGATGTCTTCGCTTTTTATATTCTAGGTAATCTAATTTTTTCTTGCTTCATTTAACGAAATAAGCACATTTGCATTGCGATTGACGATAAACAAGAAACGAAGAGTCGTATACGATTTTCAGTGGGGGAATTTTTTGCCACTCAGCTCGCATTCGGAAACCCGACTTTTAATCCGGCTCATATTCAGTAGCCCTAATCTCTTGAACTCGTAGAAATCGGTAGGCGAAGGTTTGACATCGCTGTCTCTCTTCGTTTTCGAGTTACACGGGGAACAGACGAACAGACGGACAAAACCATCACATAAAGGGGATTTTTTTCTTTTGAAAGATTCCCCTAAAAAGGGAGGGGTGGGGAAGGGGAGTATTGTGAGTATCAAAATGTGCATTTTGCGCTTTTTCACTTTACTTCAATTCGGAAGTTTTGAGAGAAGTTTCCTGAAACAAATTTTTTTCAAAATATTTCTAAGAGTGCAGGAGTTCCCCGAAGAAAAAACTTCGGCTCGCTCGGAACCGCTTTTAGAGCTATCACTTTTGCGTGCCTTCGGCCCGTTCGGCATTAAAATAGGCCTGTTATTAAACTTCCACGCAAAAGTGATGGTGTAAAACCCGGGCCGAGTGAGCCGAATGCGAGTTCGACACAAACCTAGGCAGAGTAAATGATTGAATGGGTAAGTCGGACTTCTACTTCGCCCGCTAAAGTTCCCTAGAGTTTCTGCAATCTTCGAGGAAAACCTGTGAGACGATTTGTGGGAAAATTCCCGTGTAGTTGAGGTGAGGTTACTCCTATTTGTTAATCATATACGGGTACAATCAGAAAGTTTGCAGCCCATTATGGATTTGATTCAGATTCGGTCCCCTTTTAGCGCAAAAGTCGCTTTAAAGTTGGTTATCATTTTCTTTGGAAATTGGTTCTTGGCGCAAAATTTAATTCTGCCATTCACGTTCTAGCTCTTTAAAAGTTTAGCCTCGTCTGCCGAAAACCCCCTTACAATCCGGTACTCTTCTTCGCTTATTTCGCAATCTCACACATTTATCGAAAATGCGCACGGTGTTATCGCTTTTTATTTTTAGATATACTGTTGTTCCCGTTTGCTATGAAGCGGTATATACGTAAATTTTCCTATGTTTAATAAAACAAAATTTGAAAAAATACTTTACAGCATTCCCTGTAGTACACGGGCAAAAATAAGCTTAAACCAGAAGTTTTGAACAATAAATTGACATTTTAAATTTCCACTTTATCAGCATAGAGGACTTGATTTTTTCCAAAGAATTATAATGTCGCAAAAATCTCGCGAAAAGGATTTGAATTTATATAAATTCAATTTAACTAATCCGTGCAAAAAATAGAATACATGTTACGGGCGTGAACAGTATTTGCTTGATTCGCGCGAGATGCGTCGCTCGTGCGCGTTGCGCACTCGCGCCGCCAAACTTCGCGCTCATCTTCAAAATAACTGTTCCCGCACTAATAATGTAAATAACTATTGCAATTCTAAAGCGACCACCCGAGCCTTACCTAGGATTCGAACTCTGGACCTTCGTATCGACAATCAGTGCAAAAACGCTGTTCCGGTTGGCTTCCACTTCGATCTGCAGTAGTGTGAAGGTTTTTAGTCTTTAAACGCTTTCAATTGGCTTTAAGATGCCTTCAGCAAACCTCAAGAGCTCTGAGTCTGAGAGTGACTCTTTTTAGGCTTGTTGAGGGTCTTAAAAAGCGAATGAGCGTAAAAAGACTGTATTAGTTTTTAACAAGAGCCTATAAGAAGCTTTGAATTCTTTAGTACCCTTTAACAGCTTTTGAGACTCGGTTTTTAAGATCTTGTAATAAACCTTTCCCAGCTTTAAGGAACATATAAGTTATCTAAGGGTCTCTAACAGTTTTTAACACCTTCCATAAACCTTCAACACAATAAAAATACTCTCAAAATTTTGAAAGACCTTTACGGATCTTCAAAGTTTTCAACTTCAAGGATCTTCTAGAGGTATTGTGACATTTTAATTCCATGTTTAAAACGCTTTAAGTGTACTATCCAAATGTTTTCGCAAGGCAATCTGCTGATAACTCTAGAAACGTTCAAAATCTTAACAATAACCGAGACCTCAAACATCCGAATGATTTTAACGGTACTGAAACATCCTTAGGCTATTAAAATTCGCAGGTCTCATGTAAATTCTCGAAAGGTTTTGAGTCTCGTGCAAAAAGGCTCCCTACAGGAACAATCGAAAACTGGATCGCTTTTAGGGTGATACAGTAAAATCCTAGAGACCCACGTTGGTACAAAATTGCCTCCAGTTATATTGAAATTTACAGCATAATGAAGCTTGCATTTACCTCGACCGCGTTCAAATCTTGCGTCCAATTCTCGAAGACCTAAATGGAGTTGTTGTTTATTCACAAGAATAAAAAGCCAAATCCAACTACCCTGCACGCGTTTACTTTTCCGCTTATTATTTGAGTTTTTTCGTGAGAAAAAGGGCACTTTAAATACGATTTAAGCGTATCTAATTATTAAGCGGCAGAGCAAACCGATGCGAGCTTTATAGGGAGGTCGTTGGTGTCCGTCTGTCCCTGAACACGATAACTACAAAACCCTTGGTGCGATTCGATTCAAACTTTGCACAGTTGACCTATACCACATGGAACAAGCCAAATGCCTTTCTTTCTTTACTTGTAACGGTGAAATCAATATTAATTGTATGCGCACGCTCTGAGCTCATACGGTTTGTTTTTCTCGATTAACACGAGAGCTGCGTTAGATACTTTACTTCCGACTTTTTAGCCGCACAAGTTTATAGACGGGTTTAAAATATGACCATACTCCAATTCAGACCCACGAACGATTTACGTTTAGTGCGCAATTCACAAAACTTTGCACGGAAAACTTTATATTATCGAGCACTCGTTGATTGCGGCTCTAGACTTGCTCGATTGAACCTCGTAACCTCGTAGCTAGCCCGGGGCCGTCGTAATCGCGGCAACAGCGCACGCTTTTCTAAATACGTTCGTCATATCGCTATGACTCGTGTTCACCGTTCGTATGAAGCGGTACATATGTGCAAATACGAATTCGACGAGCTTCCGTTACAAATGCTCCTAAAAACCTTTAAAGATTGTTATTAGACTTTAAAGGATTCATAAGTTCTTGTGTCCCCTTCAAACTTTTAAATTCTATTGAGCACTAGTAAAGGCTCTCAAGGTCCTTGCAATTTCTTAAAAACCTTATAAGACTCTTACAAGGTCTCAAATACTCACAAACGCTCCTAAATGGCGGGTTCTTAAAGAAAGAAGAGAATGTTAAGGGCTGCTAACAGCTTCTGGAGGCCTCTTGGATTTCCTTTGAATCGATCTCTTAGTCTTTATTGAGAGATTAATAAAAGCTTTTAACGACTTTAAAGGACTCGCTGACGTAAGAGCTCCGTTCCAACGCGTCCAGCAGTTCACTCTAAAACAAAGAAAAGAAACAAGGAACCCGAGTTTTTCTACTCGGTAATTAAAATTACAATTGTTTGAAGAGCCAATATTTGTATCTAAAATCATGACATGAATCGATCGACTATCAAAGGGTAATCAAGCTAACTCTTATTAATGCACTGGGGCAGGTATCAATGATAATTAAAACTTGAACTTTTCGTAAACGTGGATGTGGGAACATAACTTTGAAAAAACCAGGTGTCAAATTCTTGACAGAATAGCTTCCTAGCTGAAACCAAAAATTGCCAACATATGTGCGCACTGCTTTTATTAGAGGGACCTACCATCCAAATTTCGTTAAAATTGCTCCTTAAATAAGAAAGTTGGATGTTGCACATGCGCAACTCGATTTTTTGCGCATGCATTTTGTTTTCTTTTATTAGGAGGACCTACCATCCAAATTTCGTTTTAATTGTTCCATAAATAAGAAAATTGCATTTCTGCGCATGCGCAACACGATTTTTGCGCATGAATTTTGTTTGCTTTTATTAAAGGGACTTACCATAGAAATTTCGTTTAAATTGCTTCAGAAACAAGATCGTTGCGTTTTGCACATATGCAACACAATTTTTTGACTTTGACAATTTTTTTCTCCGTTTTTTGATAATATAACCCGGCCCAATTTTTTGTAGGTTGTACACAGGAAAATAAGGTCTTCCAAATAATAGAATAAAAATTTTAGGTTGCTATTTGAAAAAAAAAGTTCGATGCCGTTACGGCGCTCCAAATTTTTTTTTCAAAAATCCGGCCCGTTATTTTTCTGTTCGGTATGCCTAAAACATATATACAAAATTTCAACAAAATCCGTCGAGCCGTTTTCTCAGAAAATTGCCAACAAACGTACGTACGTACGTACATACAGACGGAAAAAAATTTTATTCTTTAAAAGTTGCTTAAAATGGTCTAAAACGTCGACATTTGATGAAATTTTGAAATGTTCAAAAAACGGCTATCGCAATAGCTACCTAGCACATGCCAGGAAGCTAAAAACTATCCGAAACTAAAAAAAAATTCAACTCCTTTCGAACACACAAATTTAACCTCCCTCCAATGAATACGAGGGTTGTTTAGAAAATAATAATGCTAATACGGCAACGATTGCAACTTAAATCGGTTCAAACTTCAAATGGCAAAACCCTAAAACGAACACACGAGAAAACAAGGTGATTAAAGAAGATGGCCGTACTTATGCATCCACTTTAAATTCAAATTATAGCCTCCATCAGGAGAGAAAAGTGTACCCCGAGTCAAACCAATTCGAGATCACACCAAATTCGGTTAATCGCCAGAATTAATACTTAAACATAAGTTGATGCACCATTCATCCATCTCTCTAGCGAGGAAAGGCGCACAAATACTCATTATCTAGAGCCCAATGCCCGACTAATCCGGTTCTCTTAGAAGCCTCCCATGATTCACAATACCGATGTATCGTAGAAGACCAGTAAGTTCTAATTCACCAACCACTGCACTCCTGGAAAATTGTTAGCGTTATCATCCTCTCGATCGTAACTTTAAGCCTCACCTCCGCCCCTTTGAAGGCTTCTTTGGTTTTAAGACTACCATTTCGTTGGGCGAGGTTCTAGCCGTTCACCGAAACACTTACGTAACCGAGGCGAAAAATGGAAAACGCCCCGATTGCAAAGGAAAAAAATCGCACCCTTGTGACAATATTTTCGGATTAAATCATGGAAATCATAGGTGGACAATTGCACGGAAAACTTTATATTGCGGCTCTTAGACTTGCGCGATTGAACTTGAGCGATTGTAGAAATTGAACGGCGAACTTGCACGCTATTGCGGTCGAGGTTAAGCTGGGAACTCCCTGTTCTCTCTCGAATCTTCTATATGTATTTATGTAAGTGCCCTAGTAGAAACACGAAACAGAACTAAAGCAATTGCCATGGCGTGCCGTATAACCAACTAATCTGCTCGTAGTTCACTCCGAACTCTACGCAACCTCGCAGCTAGCCTGGGGCCGTCGTAATCGCGGCAACAGCGCACGCTTTTCTAAATACGTTCGTCATATCGCTATGCTCAACTCGTGTTCACCGTTCGTATGAAGCGGTACATGTGTGCATTTTCCCATAAGTACTTAAACGAAATACGAATTCGACGAGCTTCCGTTACAAATACTCCTAAAAACTTTTAAAGGTTTTTATTAGAGTTTAAAGGACTCATATCCCCTTCAGACTTTTGAAAACTTATCTCTTAAATACCCTTTAAGACTCTTATAAGGTCTTAAATACTCACAAACAGACAACAGTCCTAAATGGCTGATTCTTATTAAAGAAAAAAGAGCTAACAGCTTCTGGAGGACTCTTGGATTTCCCTGAAGCGGCCTTAGTCTTTATTGAGAGATTAATAAAAGCTTTTAACGACTTTAAAGGACTCATAAATCGCACCAATAATAAAAGTGCAAGTATCCCAATAAAATAATAATCTTACCCTTTAATTAAGTAATCACTGACGTAAGAGCTCCGTTTCAACGCGTCCAGCAATTCACTCTAAAACAAATGAACCCGAGTTAATCCACTCGGTAATTAAAATTACAATTTGTTTGAGGAGCCAATATTTGTATCTAAAATCACGACACGAATCGATCAACTATCAAAGGGTAATCAAGCTAACTCTCATTAATGCACTGGGGCAGGTATCAATGATAATTAAAACTTGAACTTTTCGTAAACGTGGATGCGGGAACATAACTTTGAAAAAAAAACTAACCGAAACTAAAAAAAAATTCTGTAAAGAAATCACATGTCAACTGCTTTCGAACACACAAATCTAACCTACCTCCAATGAATACGAGGGTTGTTCAGAAAATAATAATGCTAATACGGCAACGATTGAAACATAGATCGGTTCAAACTTCAAATGGCCTAAAACGAACACACGAGATAACAAGGTGGTTAAAGAAGATGGCCGTACTTATGCATTCACTTTAAATTCAAATTATAGCCTCCATCAGGAGAGAAAAGTGTATCCTGAGTCGAGATTACACCAAATTCGGTTAATCACCAGAATTAATAATTAAACCGTAACGTACCGTAGAAGACCAGTAAGTTCTAATTCCCCGACTCTGTCACCAACCACTGCACTCCTGGCAAATTGCTAGGGTTATCACATCATATCATCCTCTCGATCGTAACTTTAAGCCTCATCTCCGTCCCTTTACGACTACCATTTCGTTGGGCGAAGTGCTAACCGTTCACGGAAACACTTCCGCAACCGAGGCGAAAAATGGAAAACGCCGCCCGATTGCAAAGGAGAAAAATCGCACCCTTGTGACAATATTTTCGGATTAAATCACGGAAATCATAGGTGGACAAATTGAAGGGTTAATTATTCCGGATGAAGGAATATGCCAAACCAAAAACGCACTCGGTTGATTAAATTTTTGAGTGATAATAACTTCCGAAACATCTCGAGGATGAAGGGCACCGGGCGTAAAAAATTTCAACTTCAGCGGCAGAAAATAAACTCGAGAAGACATTTATCATCTGCCCCGATTTTATCAGATTTGATTGTTTATTTGCGTATGGCAGTTTTTTTGTAATTTTATGCTGGATTCGTAGTTTTATTCGCTTCTTGACCCATTTTGATCAAAGTGGGAAAATCAAATTTTGTACGTGACAAAGTTGCCGGTTCAAATGCACTTCCAAACTGTTTTCTCGCTACGAAAGTAAATTGTAAGCGTAAACAGTTTATTTTTTGTACATAAATTCTTCAGATGCTCACTGAAGTAATCTATAAATTGACAGTTCTGGAGTTGGGTGTAATCTTGCGCGCGCAAGAAGTGCTACCTACTTATATAGGATCGCGCGTCAAAGCTCCCCAACAGTGGCGTTTTTCAACTCGCGAAGTTCACGTAAAACATCCCCTCGAAATGGTGCGTTATATTTTCACGCTAGGAGTTTTCCCGCAACAGCTACCCCCGAGACCGGTGAGTTTGCCAAACTTTTTTTGCTCCATCCACAAGCAGCAATTTTACAATTGATCCGGCATACGACTTTGTTATGCCCGGAGTTCTGGAACTGAATGAGATTTTTGTTTCGTAATATTCGGTCCATTATTCAAATAATCTATTGTGTGCCAACAGACTCCGTTTATTTATTCTTGCTTTGTTACGCCAAAGCGTTTTGAAAATTTATTTGCTCGGGCACATCCCTAAAATTTTTTCATCGACTTAATTTTGGATAACGTGACTTTTAAGGGATTCTTATTACGGTTTACGATTACCCCGTCTGTCGGGTTATTTATACGAAGACAAAAATGTTAGGGGTTTCTTTACTTAAAGGTGTGAAATTTCAGGAGAACGCTATATTTTAGACCTAAACCAACACTGTACCTATACGTTTCTACCTAATATTTACTTTAACTCGAAATTTTTTACTAAGTTTGGTATACAAATGTCTAAAGTGGGCCATTTGCCCTCGCAGTAAAGCGAAGAATTATTAAAAGTTATAACTTATAAAACGAGGCCTATTCTAATAATATTTGTTGGTTTTTATGTTAAGACTGTCCACGCCTAGGCTTATTTTCGTAAACCTTTTTATAATTTTCATATTAATTTTTAGGCCTTTTCACTTTTTCTAAAATAAGATGTAGGAAAAAGACGCACTCTTGACAAGTTTCGTTATACCTGAAACTTCCTTCTTCCTGTTTTTTAGTGCGAAGAACTACAAATGCAACGTAAATGAAATAAAAGGTCTACCTTCATCTGCCGCCCTTCATAACAATAACACAGAACCAATGTTAATTGCTTCTCAAAATCTAGTAAGTAGTAAAATTGTACGCCCCTTTGATAAAAATATACAAATGACTCACTATTCTCTGTACCCGTGGTGGATTTATCAGCAGGCTGAGTTGGCTGGAGCCTAGGACGGCCGATTTTAGGGGGCGGCAAATTTGCCCCAAAAATGTGCATCTTACAGAAAAAAAAATACTGTACAGGCTGTTTTTTTTCATTTTGACTATGGATATCTTGTAAAACGTAAGAGATACAAAGTCGATGCAAAGTTATGCAGAATTTTATGCGGATTAATTTTCCTTTTCAAAGTCTCTTGTAGCTTTACAAATAGCGTAGTTATGGCCAAAAAAATGTAATTTCCGAAAACGTGCTAGCGTTGATTTATGTTCAAAGATAATTAATTCTAAGAAACTTTTATCGATGCTAAAGTCAATTTTTTATGACTTGTGCGGGTTTCGAGTCAATCACATCAACTTTCTTATTCCTTATGAACGCCATATTGCATTTTTACATTTTTTTTTCATTACAAAATCGGAAATACCAAATACTTGGTCTTTCATTCCGAAATTCATCTTGCATTGAAGTTTACAGTGTATTTCTTATAGTCCAAATTCGATGACCGTGTTGATGGAGATTATGCCAGACAATAAACGAAAAATGTAAAAAATTTCTAGCAAGCCATGGAATTATTGCTATAAGAAATACATCGTAAAGTTCAATGCAAAAATTCAAAATAAATGTCCGAATGAAATACTAGTAGTTGGTATCTCCGATTTTGTAGTTTTTAGCTTCCTAACATGAACTAGGTAGCGTTTTTTGGATCAAAATTTCATCAAATGTCGACATATTTTAAGCAAATTTTAAAGAATAAAATTTTTCCGTCTGTATGTACGTGAGTACGTTGGCAATTTTCCGAGGTAAAGGCTCGACGCATTCGGTTCAAATTTCGGATTATATATTATACAGTGATATTCATTTAGAAGTAGACATAGGGATTTGTGTGTATTGTTTTCGCTATGTCTACTTTAAATGCCAAAAACTCTTCTGAAGGATGCCTAATTTTTGCAACCAAAACAACTTCTTAAAACAAATGAAGATCTGACTGTCATATTAATTAATTGGAATATTAGTATTTTGGCTTCCGTATTTTTAGTTTCGATCGTGTGCGATGTAGTCAACTGAAGAAAAAGTGGTATAGTGCTGTTTAAGAGAGTTCCATAAGAAACTTAAAGGGAAATAGCGGCCAAATTTAATATCTCTTCATCATAACCTAAAAGCTACGTGCTAGAATAGGCATAGCTATAATCAGAGCCACCAGCATGTGTATCCGTGCTGCCCGCCACAAATGGAAGCGTACATATACCTATGAAGATGGCGCCGCCCTCCCCATTCTACATATTTTATGTTTACATTTATTTTTTAAGTTATTTTTATAATATCCCATTTATGGCTGTCATTTTTCAATTTAAGTGTCTTATTGATAAAAAAGCTATCGCTATCACTTTTATTAAAATTCAGAATGGCATGCGCATGTTATTTTGGTTGCATAAAATTTTTGTCGTTTAAAAGTAGACATAGGAAATCCCTATGTCTACTTCTAAAGAAAACACTGTAAATACGGAAACGGAAAATAACGGGCCGGATTTTTTAGATAAAATTTTCGAGCGCGCAACGGCATCGAATTTTTTTTTCAAGCTTGGTGCCCCAAAAAAGCGTGTTAGAAAAAATATTTTTTTTTAACAGAAATACCCGTATATTATTGCATTTTCGGATTCTTTAGAACACTATCTTCAACGGTTCACGGAATATTTTAAATGAAATTAAAAATAAATTTATGATTAGGTGTATGTTGCAATAACTTGTTAATATTTGAAGGTAAATATTCCGTGATCAGTTGAAGATAGATATTATAGGATATTTACACGAAACTTGTCTAGGATTTTCTGGAAAATCCGAAAATGCAATAATATAAGAGTATTTTTATTTAAGGAAAAAATTGTTTTTTGACGCGCTTTTTTGGGCCACCCTGTATAAACGTGCATGTTGTGTTTTTTGAGTATCGATTCTTCTATTCGTTTATATTTAACACTCAAAACATATAGTGGAGCTCTTCGTCAACAAAATTTATTTATTTCATTTTGTTTTCAATTTCGAAAAAATTGGTTTATTATTGATTGAAATCTTTGGTCTGATGGAACGCAAAATCTTTTAGAGCTTAGGGCGTTGTTGGGCCTTTATACGCCACTGTCGCGTCCCCCAAATGTCAAAGAATTATTTAGCAAGTATTTAATTAGCACCTAACATACTCGTGAGTAGGAATAGAAAAATGTATCGAGAGAACTCGTATATCATGGGTCCTAATTTGAGCTCGATTAAACAAAAATCATTTACAGATGAAACCATTTATTCGATAAAACTCAAACTGTAAATAGGCACTCAGGGCCTAAGACATACCACACAACGTGCGATCACTCACTTTGGTGTAATTTAAATTGTAACTGTGACTTTTTGGTCAACTCCACTTTAACGGGTACTCGAAGAACCTTATAGAAAGGCCTCACTTAAGCGATAAACGAATTTTATGAAAGATTTTTCCAGAAATGGTCTTAGTATAAAATTGTAATGTTCATGTAGAACTGTTTATTAATATTAGCGTGTCGGTTTTGACAGGAGTCCGGTAAAGTGACAGGAGGCAGGAAAAGTGTAACTCCCGGACATAAAGTAGGCACAAAAACTAAGGTTTCATGACGATTTCGGGAAAATTTTATGACATAATACAAACATGAAAATGCTGGTTTAACGACGAGTTCCCGACCCAAGGCTATAGCTACTTGAATTATGATTTAACCATTAACAATCCCTATATCTTATTATATGACTCGAATTTTAACATTCACTTTTGTAACGACCTAATCAAATCGTTTAGAGCATTATCTAAACTTTCTTCTATAAAAACTTTACAACTGCCAAGACTGACTGTCTTTTCAAAAAGCTTGAACACAAAGTCCCGTTTACCGTCTCCTTCGCCTATTTAACGACCCTTCCCTTCTTTCCACTTTCCCATGCTGCTTCTGTATCACTTTGTCAACGTACACCAATCAAATTCACTAGAAAAGACGGGTCCCCCACTGTATCTAACGAATATGCGTCTTCGATAAACTCAGCACGACTTTAGTCGAAAGAGTGTCTGCTTGCCACTAAGTAATTAGCTTTTACGAAGCGATAACGCAAGACCGGAGATAAACTTTCAAAAGAACACAACGCAATTATTTCCAGATGTCCCTAATTTTATAACCTGTAACTTTTCTAATAAAACGTACAAAATACACCGTGATCATTTAAACAAAATTATCATCTAACATTGACATTCACCTCGAATTGAAATTGTATTCAATCTAAATTATCTACCGCATTTAATCTTAAAAAATTGAGGTTTACATTATACAGGGTGATCAGTCGTTACTATAGGTGCCAATGCCAATAAGAAACGACCGCATGACGTAATTTAGACAAGAATAGTAAAATACAAAAATATGGTTACCTTATTTACAGTAAATTGTGAGGTTCCACTGGGTCGTACAGCCCCAAAGTACTAATTAGTCCCCTGGAAGGACGGTCTATACAAAATTGGGGTTGTCACATTGACCGCGTTGAATTCCGGCACACCACCCCCTCGTGAACCAAAGTTATGACCGGGTGAAAATATACCACATTCAAAAATTTATTGTAATTTTGATAATTTTGGCAAAGAATTGTTTTTTATATTCAATTATTTTTAATGTCATAATTATTAATCACATTCTTAACCGCTCGTCGCGAACACTATCGTGGCTTAACGCGTATTACCCCACGGCTCCTAACAACCTAATTCCCCGTACTTTGCTTTGTCAGTTCATACCCACACCGTGGCTCAAACCTTGTCCGCCAATCAAAACTAATTTTTTGTCTCAATGAGATTTCCGCATGGACTAGACTTCCGAGCGTCTTACACTTTCATTCGCATTTTAAAGGTCAGAACCGTATTCAGGAACCATTCGCCCACATACATCGAAAAAAATTAGGAAATCCCGCCAAATAATGTCTATTAACAGTTACACCCCAACCAGACAGCAATAACTACGAGCCCACTTTCTGAATTAGAATTATACTAGTAGATTTCCCCCCGCGACTTCGTACCCTCAATATTGACGGATATATGATAACGAACTTACATAATGTAAAAATGTAAATACATGGGCACGGTACGCGAAATAGCAGAGTGCGACATCAACGAAGATAGAAGTTTTTAAAAAGATCTAATAATTCGATCGGGCCCAATTGTGAACCTAAACCATCCGGGGAACGCATCCGGGGACACACAGAGACACAGCAATTTTTTATGAAAATCACTAGCGGTTTAGGAGGAATTTACTAACAACACACAGAGGCATTTGTTGCCAATTCCTCAACAATATCTAATACTTTTACACAGTTAGTGAAACTATAAGCTCCTTTTTTGAAAATCAAAAATGCGCTAAAAAAAGTAAAACGTTAACGCCACTGCTACTTGATAAATAAACGGCTGACTGATCAAGGATACTCAAATGTGCGCAGATGGGCGCAAGGGTCTTATGGGATCGTGTTAGGGCACTTAAGTTGCGTCCGTGCTCTGGGATGATAGAGTAGGGCATCCGAAGTAATAGTGTGAGTGGTCCTGGCCGGTAAGACATGCTGTTGTTGTTAGGGCTATTATGTAGAACCCCTTGCAAATTGGATTTCGCGCTTCTAATTTTAGGCTGCTGTCCTTTATTTCGCAATTCAACTTGATTTAAGGTCACACAATTTTAATTTTGCGCGTTTAAAAATTCCGCTATTGTTCGTATTTACCGTAATTGTTTCTGGGTCGTAATTTTGAGGGTACCAAAACCTTAATTCCTGTGTAAAATACACACTCTTGATTGCTTATTAGGGTGTTACACCAATATATAAAACTACTAAATTTACAGCTAGCTTACTAAACCCGATCTACTTTCAAGCGGGAATTCCTCGAATAAAACCACCCGACGGTAATTTACAGGAAGTTGACATAACTTCGCTCGCGGCTCAAAGCTAATTTGACACCCATCCCGTGCCGCGAACCTTTTCTACCAATAAACTAATTTTACACACAGAGTTTACAGCAGATTTGTCGCAATGTAATTATTGAGATCTGACCAGAAATATTTTTCAAAAATATGCTTAAAACACATTAGGGTCCTAGAAGAATTATATTTAATTGAAGGATCATTGCGGGAGTACATCATTTTTCTTTCGCTTATATTTTTAAGTGGTCAAAGTTGATACTGTTACACCAACATAACCCTCAATATATAAATCATCGACATATTATGGAAATGGACTGCGCATGCCAATGGTAAGCGCGGATACTGCAGGTGAGAGAGAAGGGAAAACTAAGAGGCATGCTCTCTATCGCTTCTGTTGGTCGCATACAGTCGGCATTGGTGTGACAGTGCGACCAACACAAGCGCGATAGGGAGAGTTTTCCCCTGTTACTCGGCTGCAGTATCTGCATTGGCACGCTTAGTTCATTTCTGTTTTTCGCAAGTGTAAAAAATGGCGTCTATTATTGATTTATATCTAAATAACGAAATTGAACCAATAAATCTCACCGCCTAAAAAGTATGTCGAACAATGAAGAAGGGAATTTTAAAAGCGACGCCATTCATATGTTAAAATTAGTACGTAAGTAGTTCTAAAAAAAACTTTAAATATCCACATCGGCGTCATAACCATAACAAATTAAACTAAGGTTACTTAGGGGCAATTAATTTAACGATCCGAACGCACAAACAGCAGTAGAAAATTGACGACGTTAGACGAAACAGTGCCGTATGTAAAAAGGATTTGGGGTAACTTTTCGAAAACCGTCGCGTTCGAGCAGAAATAAATCCATTAGCTTTTATTTTGTAATTGTCATGGTAACTATGACCTTTCGTTTCATTAGTTCCATGAAAATATTGCTATACGAAGTGCAAACGTATAAAGAGACTGTACCATGTTACTTAATAATTTAACCCTAATTTATTATGCTGGGTTGGCAATTTATATCTCCTCAAAAGCAAAGGTTGGCAATTATAGTAATTAAGTTTAAATAATTATCAGTTGTCATTTCAAAAGGCCAGTTGGATTTGTGCATCACATTATTTTAAGTTAACAATAGATTTATTTAGTTACGATTAATTTTGGCAACCGACACAGCGTCCGGTTTTAAAATCGGAAGCTACAATACGTTTGTGAAGATTGAAGGATCTCTATAGATGCTGGGTAGATTCTGTGGATTTTATTTATACTAGTACCATGTAACGGATGGCCAATGATTTTTTCGAGTTTGTATTTCGTTTGACATACGGAAATTATACCGCTTCATATTAAACGTGAACAAAAGTATGTTTGGAGTCTGACGCCCATAGGAAATAAGAAAGTAGTAGCCTGCAGCTTCTACATCTAGCGTGTTATGGAAATTCTGATAATTTATTTTATTATTTATTTATTTATTTAAAGGTTTTGTTAGTCTTTAAGAGCGCAGGCCTTACAACTAAATGCCCTAGTGTCTCTACAAAACTTTTTAAGTTTTTAAGAGCTTCGAAGTAAGTAAGAGTCAAACAAAGAGCTTTTCAGAGTTTTCAAAGCTTTCTAGATTATTTTGGAAGTAAGTCCAGCCTTTAACAGGTTTTAAGTATCTTTCAAAGCCCTAACAATCCTCAAGAACCTGCCGTGCAAGATATGCACCTAATCCACGCAAAACTTTACGGCTACACATTTTTTTGGTAGCAAAGGCACAGACCTATCTAAACCTCTCCGTTTACTTTCACTTAAATGAGAAACGTTACATCTCATCTGTGGTAACTATTGATTTCCTGAAAATTCATTAAGCGTTAGTAGACCGAAAGGAAAATGAAAACAAAACAGAGGAAAAATAAGCAAATGGGAAAATACGACAAAGCACCTCCCACATAGCATTTATACACAAAATACTTGAGGTTTATGGGAGCTTGTGTTGGCCACTTGGTGCTCCCTGAAAACTACCCTTTTAATAGCAAAAGTGCATTCTTCCAGTAATAGCGAAATTTTATATTTCAAATTGGCACATTTGAAACCTTTACCGGGCAGCGTCGAACGCACTAATTAATTACTCGCTGCATTAGAGAAAAACTATAAAAATCGCTAATCGATATGGTTGCACCAGTTTCAAAGTAAATAATTAGATTAACATCTAATAAAAATGTAGGTCAGGCGGGTTAGAAATTGAGTTCGGCGGTGATAATAATAACGGTAATAAGCTTTTGTGGGCTGCCCATTCGGGTTCGGTTAATGCAGCTACTCGGAGTTGGCGATCGTGTTAATTTTATTTCTGGATGAGATAGTCCTCTGGGCTACACTCAAACCGACTCAGGGCCGGACTGGGCAACAGAACATTTACAGTTATACTCGTATCATTTGTAAAAGAGTAGTTTATCTTCCAAATTAAAGTTTATTGCTGTTTGATCTTTGAAAGCGCCACTCCGCCTGTTCGTTTTACGGGCGTCACTGCTAAGGTGTATGTTGTGTTGCCTATGGGTTGGAAACCTTTTTCTGCAAACCTCTCCTAGAACGATCAGCGAGTAAAGTAGGATTCTTTTTTTTGTGTTGCCTCCGCACATATCAATGAAACAGGATTAAGTCGACCACCTGTAAATATTACCGACGGATTGCGTAATTTTGAGTAATCGAATGAGAATTTCAGAGCAGCATGCAGTTAAGAGTTCCAGGATCCCGAGCCATCTCCGTTAGTATAAAGCAAAAGAGTAACCATACTTTTGAAGTATTTATATTGAAAATTAACCGGTTCCTTTAAGGGTGTTGAAAAGTTATCAGTTAAATAGTAATGGAAAGCACGTAAAGAATCGGTGCAAAAAATCCTAGAAGGAATTAAAATTTTGCACTGAATTTATTATGAAATAGTGAAAATCCTCTAGCTGGATTCAACAGTATGTCTTTAAAAGTTGGGAATTGTTTGTAAAAAGGGAGTAGTAATCATTTTCCTCAAAGGAGCACTTTTCAGGTATACGAGAACGCTCAATTTCCTAGAAAATATTTGTGCTACAGATTCGTAACATTGAGCTAGCCTTAGCTATAATTTTTGCGACAATTTACATTATTTAAAAATCAAAACGTATTAGTATGAACAGGTATTTCGGTCCTAGAATGTAAAATAATAATTAAAAAAAGTCTCTCATATGCCATATCACTATAGACTTAAGCGCATTTTTGATGTGGCAGATCAGTAGCTTTGATGCAAGAATAACTCAGTTGTACAGGGTGGTTTCAAATTCAAAGCCCACTAAAAAAACGTATTTGAAATTTTTGAAAAAAATATCTGAGATCACCGAAAAACTGAAAATGCCGTATTTGGTTTACATTTTCCCTAGCGTCGGATCTCATGAATGATCTTAAATGTTTTTAAAGACTATTAAATACACGTCCTTTAATGTTAAAGACTCTTGGTGACTTTTAAAGACCTGCTAAAGGTAGTAAACGCTTATGGACTGCTGCTAAAGGTTCTTCAAGATAACGTTTTTGAACACCCTTAAAGCGCAGTAAAGATTGTTTAAAAACTCTTAAACAGTCTAATAAAAGTAAAAACATCTAGAAGACTTTTGGGTTATCATGAAAACATTTAGAGGCTCGTAAACACTCTTAACGGTTTTTAAAAAGTTTTTAAAACCCTTTTTTGACTTTTGTAGGCTATGGGTGAAATTCTGGAAGCTCATAGAAGTCCTAAATCTTCAAGATTTGGGTATTAAAAGCTCCTGAAGGACGTCAACGACTCACAACAGTTCTTTTAAAAGGGTCGAAAGGCTACTAGGTCGCCAGGATCTGATAATGGAGTACTGGCTCGGAAATAAATAGCCTAATGGAAACTATACAGGGTGAAAATCTTGTCTGGAACACTGAATATATTCATGTGTAGACAACGTCATGTAGACGTTATAATAAATAATGACGGGTCATCCTGTATGAGAGAATATTTCAATTTACTAGGTGTAAATCTGGTGGTTTTTTTTAGAAAATAAGCACAGAGTTGTTTGATTTTATTTGAATTTTAATTTTCGTATTTGTGGTTCCTTTTAGGCTTGTTCCAAGTTACGTGTTTTTTTGTATCGCTATTGTAAATTGTTCATTTGGTTTTGTTTATTTAACTGTAAAACGTGAAATGTCGTGTTTAAATGTAGGCACAACTGGTCGTTTGCGATAAGTTTTGTTATCGGACGAGATTTAATTAGCGCACGTGTTCTTATCGCTGTTAGATGAAATAAGGGAGATGCAGATGTTTACGATGTGCGCGTTATTTTCGGCGTAAGTGGGGACGCACGACGCGTTTTGTCGAAGCTTGCGATATGAAGACATAGTTTGTCATTATTATAATAATTTTGTGCAGAAGAAAGTTAACTAAAGTTGTGTGAGAAGTTTAAAGCGGTTTATTTCGTTTTATGGAAAAAGTCTGTCAAGTTGAAGAAGCAAGCACCGCGAGGCCTTCTGTTAAGGTTCCCTTAGATAAGATGCCCAAATACTTCTTTTAGCTTTGAATTTTTTTACATTGATTTTCACGAAGCTGGCTCAACAGGAATATAAGATTTTTTAATTCTATTTGTCGAACACTTGCGTACGGGACATTGCGTCCAAACAAGCTTTGTTAGTGTACCTACTCTTTAAGAATATATAATGGAAATTAACGATTGCCGTTAAAAAAAATAATCCCTCCTTGACCATGCAGACGTACGCCACTGACCACAAATTTAAAGTACGTAGATTGGTAGCAAATTTGGATACCATACAAGACTTCTTTAAAACAGGTTGCTTTGAAGATACATTCAGTGTTCCAGACAACATTTTCACCCTGTATATTAGTTTTACCTTTTATTTGACTCGTGAAGAATAACCTTAAAGATAAATAAAGCGTTTTAAAAGTTTAAAGTTTGTAGAACATTCCAAAAAAGTTCTCTTAAAAACTCTTGAAAGATTTGGGAGGTTTTGAACGACTAGTATTTCTTAAAGGTGCCTAAAAACTCGTAAAACTTTCAACCATCCACCATAACTGTTCAAGGATGGACTCTAGGAGAAAAGAGACAACCTTAAAGACTTAAAAGCTTTCTGCTGACTCTTGGAAATTAAGGTGATTAACTTGATTTTTACAATATGCGATATGCTATTTTTTAAATTGGATATTAGGAAATCCCTGCTGTTGAGTTCTAATAGGTGCAGGGGGAGTGTGGGCCTTGCACTCTCTAAAACGGTTCACTCTTACCTTCTTAATCGGATAGCAGCATCGGACATCGCTGACGGCATTCTCTCGTTACTGCTTCCCTTTTTTACCCTACGCCCCGCACCTCTGTCTCCCTAGTTTAAGAACTTAAGCTATATGATTTATCTTGACGGCGATGTCTTTCCAGCTTTTCTTTTCTCTTAGCATGAGGTTAATTATTTGTCCATCTTTCTCCTTGTACTATTCCCTTGGTCTTCTCTTTATTCTGTGCAGGTACACGCTGTTTACCCCATTTCCCGTTCGGAACTGCATCGCCACCATCTCTCCTATTCGATAGGCAGAAGGGATACGCAGCGCCATCTTTCGCTGCACCCTATCCAACCTCTCATTGACCTTCCGGGTACCTAGCGCCACCTCCCGTACTTTTAATTAAAAACGTTAACCCAACAAAAACTATCAAGACCATATTCAAATCAGGGTTGCCCTCTTTTAATCACACGAGTATAGCTCTAGGGACTTCATTGATTGCAAAGAAGGAAAAAAAAAGAGCTATTGAAAACCTTTCAGAATATGTACTCAATTACTTTTTCTGGCCTGTCTTATCCTAACAACAATAGAGGGGTATGTTCAGGGTTTTGTGTTCGTGGTTTACGGTTCGCGGTTAGAGCTCAGGCGCTCGTCTTTGGCTAGGATATACCCTGTCTCATTGTAATAATATACAGGGGTACGTTCAGGGTTTATTTTCGTCGTTTGAGCTCCGGCGGCCGCCTTCGGCTAGCACCTGTTATATAATACAGGGGTATACTATTTAGATACAGAGTAGGGTTTCGAGACCCACCACATAACAGTATTCCAATATAAGGAAAATAATCACTTTCGGAATTGATGCAAAATATGATTGTGACATATATAACATTGCATAAAAGAGGGAGAAGTAGTCAAAATATAACATTCAACGTTACTTGACTTCCGGGCCAAGTAAAGGTAATTTTACGACTGAGTTCCATAGCCAGGTACCATAGACATGGTCCCTAAACTAAACCAGAACAAAGCATTCTCGAAGAATTAATTCTATGGGCCTCAATCGAGACCATTTGAAGCTCCTTGCGAGGCGTTCTTTCGGCTAGCCAACATTTTCGAACAGACGACTTAGGTTGGAGAGAAACCATGCAGGATACCTACTGAGTTGTTTTATAAAGCTCAGGAGGATGATTCTCATTTACATGCCCTGTCCGTTTCTTGAAATGGCATCAGTCGGATTTATGGCTCAGTGGTAGAGCATTGGGTTATAAATCCGAAGGTCGGGTGTTCGAACCTGGGTTGAGGTGAATTTTTCATCTGTGGCGGAGATCGAAATTACCTTAGACCAGTTCCGAGCATTCTACCGGCTGCTCCGAATTAGGTTTTCCTGCAGTTTTCCTAATTTGTAAGGTAAATACCGGAGTAGTATAGACCAACTTAAGACCTTCTGCAGAGGCACCTCTAAATAGCATTATGCGGGTCACTCTGTAATTAGGCGCATGTCTGTTGAGGGCCCAAAACAAGAGAGGGATAAAAATAAAATAAAATAAAATAAAAATAAAAAATCAGTAGCAGGCAGGGCAGAGAGATCGGAGGGTGTGTCCCTCTTATCTTGGCTCAATAACCAATCATGCTATTTTAAAGTTATTAGTTAAACGCCCCCACATACAACAAACATCCATCGAACAAGCTGACAAAAAAAATCATGGAAGCACTGAAACTGCTTGTGGCTGTTGAACTTTCAAAAGTAAAACAAAAACACCAATAAACCACATATTAAAACGTTTCGACAGCAAGGCTGTCATCATCAGCGAACAACTGAACAATAAAATACAAATACGACCCTATTTCTACTAATTACAAGTGAAAGTGTACGAGCTCAAAGGAGCTTAAAGGATCTCTTTCCTCATGATTGAATTTAAAGTTGCCCTTTTGCTAGTTAAATGTAAAATGCTACAATGTGGAGTTCCACTCAACATCTACAAGATATATGAACACCCGGTACATTAATCTCAAATGACATGTGACCTACACTTGTGGAAAAGTTCCACCCTACTTACGTATCGAAATCTACAATATGCCTTAACTTGTATTAATACCATGTACTAATCTTCAACCTTCCCTAAACAAATAATAAAATCCACCCTGTAGTGAAGACATTAGCTAAACTTTATGGAAATTCCCCAAAACGATTGCAACATATTTCGTAATTTTTAAAACGTAATTAAATATGAATCTTCTACGTACATTATTACGTATACACTTCTATTCATTTAGAAGTAGACATAGGGATTTCCTATGTCTACTTTTAAATGACAAAAATGCTTCTGAAAGACGCCTAATTTTATGCAACCCAAATATCATGCGCGCGCATCTTGACAATATCCAGTTTTTCTTCAGTTGAAAACATTGCACACGGACGAAAATAAAAATACAACAGGTTTTTGTCATTTAAAAGTAGACATGGGAAATCCCTATGTCTACTTCTAAATGAATAGCACTGTATACTATCCAAGGTTAGTATATACGCACTTAAAGTACCCATCCTGCTTGACTGCTAACTCATTCACAACTAGTGCGTAATTTAGACAAAGGCCTTGCCAATTCAAATTTATGATACCAAGCATCAATTAAATCAACTGCAAATAAATAAAAGCAATTACCTGTACTATACTTGTTTGATGGTAAAAACCAAGCCATCGCTCATTTTTACTCGCCATCTTCGTCCTTGTGCAATTTGAATTGCTAAGATCTACCTAAATCTTGATAAGAAAGCCTTGATAAACCAGTCCGTCTCTGCGTCGACTGTTTTGTTCGAAATCGCATTTGGTCAATTTAAATAAATTTCCCTTTTGGAAAGCGTCTATACATAATTAATCCTCCCTTGACTATACGACCGACTTCGTGCACATCTTGCGACTGCCATCAAAGCGTCCTTTTTCCCGATATTAACATGAAACTGAACGACCAAGTCCGCTGAGGAATTTCGTGACAGTCACTTGCGCGTAGGCTTTCCCCAATCAATCCGGCGGACGTCCTGTAGATTGAAATATCTATTTTCTTACTGCAGCGCGCGAGGGGGAAAATTTTCAATTAAAATGAAGGATGAAATTTGAATTTTTTTTCCCTCAAGGGACCCTATATGGTTGCTAATATTAAATCGGAAATGAAGCTAACCCAATTTAAGACTTCTCAGGATATGTTCTTATATTTGCTTTGAGATGGGAAATTGCAGGAAAATTACGTAACTGAAAATTCTCCTCCTATAAACGCATATAATATTTAGCAGTTCACTTTGCCAACACTACAGTCGGTCGAACACTTTTTTTTCCTCTCCGAACATCAAAGTGGAATGTTTTTTAATGTAAACCGTTGATTTTATTACATTCTCGTTTCGGACATCTTTCTCGTTTTCAACCAATTAAGTTGTTAAAAGCTCTCCAAACGAATCGATCAGATTTTCCAAATTGTTTCCATTGAGAGAGTTCTGTTGGTGGCCAGCATTTGCAACAAGAAAGATTGTCCACATTGCACTTAAAGGTCGTTAACATGAATTCTAAAAAAAAACGCTTAATTACTCATTTAAATTTACATGGCAGTATTTTTATTGAATTGAGAGAGAGGAAACTTTTTTCGCGAACGTTAATTGGGGAGTGCGGTCTCTCGGGGTGGGTTATAAATTTTATATCGTTTTGGGGTCCGTTATTTAATATTATATGTAGGTTCGCAATTTCCCGGACGATTTCGTCAATCGTTTCGCTAATGTGCAGAAAGTCAACCGTTTTTTTTTAAATAGTGTCTTCTAACTTCATCAAAATGTACGTACTAGGCACGTGTTAGCATTGAAACTAAGGACAGTAGCGTAACCCTATGTGGCAGGTTTCATTATTAAAGTAACTTGGGCTCAATATACTAGGAAACTGTTCTTTTACATAAATGTATTCGATAATAAACAAATAATAATGTTAAAAAAGAGGCACACAGAACCTAAACACAAAGGACCACGCACATGCGTTCGATTGAAACAATTAAATAAAGTCTTTATTGCATTCATAAATTGGGATGCATTCATAAATTGGGATGTTCTCTCTCTTTTTCATCTCCGTTTCCACTTCCTTATTACTTTATATACGCAGATTTTTTATCTAAATCGCAACACCTGCGATCATCTGTTTACAAACAAACAAAACAAAATATTAATTACAATTCGGTCGTATCGATAACCAAAATGCATTCAAACGTTAGCTCATGGACAGCGGACTAACGACGAAATAATATATTTAACGGGTCACGACCTCTCCGAGCTCAAAAGGGCGCTTTCTGCCAATAACCAGCAATCAGAGAAAACGCAAGGAAAAGAGAGAGGGAGTGATAAAGTGCGAGAATAAATCTAACGTTTGGCACGTCGGGTAACTCGACCATGAAAAATCATAACTAACATTCAATGGAAAACCATAATTCAATTGACGTTAGATGGAAAATGCAAAATTTTCACTCCTTTTCGGTACACAAATCTGTTATATACTAATCTTCAACTTCGATTCAAGAAACCTACTGTACAAGACATCACTTTATTGTCCAAAAACTGTCAAAATCGTTATTTAGGCACCAATTTTGTTAAAAAAAAAGATTTAACTGTATTGCATGATGTCCAAGAACTGATCTATGTGTATTTTTGCTTTTTTTTAGTTTTTTCCTATCTTTTTCTCGAGTTTTGGTCCGATTGCGTTCAAATTAGTGACGGAATTTTTTTCCTAGGAGCGAAATTAGTCTTCCTCTTCTATTTAAAACAATTTTTCTTTTTCTCTTCCGTTCCTGTTTCATTAACTAAATGTTGCGTGTTTTTAGGCGATAACAGGTCCTTATCTTGAAACTAATTAGCTTAGGCCACGAAAACGATCTTATCGCAATGATCGGCGAAAAACATGAGATAAACTTTTACAAATACTACGTAAACATATCCTAACTGAATAAATCTAGTCGTTGAAGACGTTATTTAAGAATTTACAATTACCAAAACAAAATAAACAAAACAATTATTTAAACAAAATCAATAAATCTGATACAAAATCAATATTGACATCGAATTCAACCAATATGATCGAGTCTTGTGTCCAATTTCAAATTCAACCAACATTTAACGTCAACAAATAATTGACATTCCCATACAGGGTAACACATTATTATTTTAGGTGGTAATAGTAAATAAAACGTCCCCATGCCGTAATTGCACAATATTTTTGAGAAAATTCTCCGAATGTCATTCCGAGGTTCGTATAATCACATTATCTTTGTAAAGTGTTTATGAATTCTTGAAATGTTCTTCAAGAAACCTAGGCTTTTTTTAGTAATTGATGAATAGTTCTTTAAATATTCTTCAGGTCCTCTTATTTACCACTCTTCACTTGTGTCATTGTTTTGCGTCACTCTTTCTCTCGTGCCTCTTCCATTGGTTGAGAAGTATTGCCTTGCGCTTTTGTCATACATGGTTTCCATTGTGTTCGACTGGTTGCATGGAATCGTTCTTACCGGTTGCGAAACGATTTCAATTGCGAGGTCTGTAACGTCTCATTGTTTCGTTGATGATACTATTAGTTTGAGTAACTGACTAAAGTTTATTTTGCGAAAGATGCGGAAATGTCATGTTGAAAATTCAGAGGCATCAAGCTAAAATTGACTAAAATACTGATCTAAACGTATTTACGTGAATGGAACTTTGTTATATCTTTTCGAGGTAAAGGTATTTTCATAGGATTCCTTATTTGGTTAACACGTTTCTTTTTTAGGTTACCATATGTTTTAATCTAATTACCTATCTCTCTTCTACCTACATCGCAATCCGAAGCCCATGTATCAATGCCGTACGTAAGTTTGGGTTAATTGGATTTTAATCTGATATTGGTACCATTGTAGTTTTTGATTGTAGTTTTTTGTGTACTTTATGAGCACTAATGTATTTATTTATTGTTCGTTGCGAAGACAAGAGTTTTTATATTCGCCAGCCCTTGAGGATTCGCAAATCTTCTGCACGCCTTGCACCCAAAATTATATGAACTTTGTCAAACCTAGGTGGCTGTTTCACTAGAAGACCCGTTTCCCCTGCCTTCATACGAAAGGTGGATGCAAGTTGGGTGTAGCAATAACTGAGCGATAAAACGAGTATATTTAAAAAGTCGTGCAGATTATTGGATCACAGCTTGGTCGCGGCGTTTACTTTGGTTCTGTTTCGGTTTTTTACTTGGGCAACTACATATAAAAAATTAGAGAGAGAACAAAAGGAAATTCCGGCTTAATTTCAATTGAAATAGCGTGCAGATTCTCCGTTAAATTTTTACTATCGAACAATCGCCTCAATCAAAGAGTGCTAGAGAATGTAAAACCGGCCGTGCCAATTTTTGTAAATCGAGGAACACATATAAAGCGTCTGTGGGTCTAAATTGTGATAGGGCCTAGTTTAAACTCGTGTATAAAATTGTGCGAATAGTCAGAAGTAACGCAGTGCTCGTCTTATAAGATTCCGAGAGTCTTTGAGTGCAGCGCGTACGCATACTCAACTCAGTACAATTAATATTAACTTCTTCATTACAAGTACAAGAGATATTTTTAAATCACGATTTACGAACGTACAAAGTTAAACTAAAAAGGCAAATTTACCGAACGTTCAGTAACCTCATCGGGACGAAATGGTGGCACAAACCCTCCATCGTAAAAGGATCTTTGTTGAAAATCAGAGAATCTAGTTTACGGAAAAACGCACATAATAAGCGGTAAATTAGCGTGTGCAGGGTATTTGGGGTTTGGCTTTTTCATTTTTGCGAACTAATACACACAATTCGATTTACGTCTTCGAGAATTTGACGCAAGTTTTGAATGCGGTCGTGGTAAATACAAGCGTCAGTATCCTGAAAATTTCCATAGTACGAGATACAATTTATTGTACCAAGCGTTCAACCGTATCACTACAAAAGTGATCCAGTTTTCAATTTTTCGTGGAGGGAACCTTTCTCCAAGAAGAATCTTAAAAGATTCTAAAAAATGTTTGGATGATTCTACAACAATTCTGATGGTTGATGGGATCTGAAGATATTAAAGGGTTCTATGGATAAAAATGATTCCAATTTTTTTTTCGGAGATTTTACGATGACTGAGAAGATGTTGAGTCTAAAATTCCAAGATTGTAAACAAATGTATATTTTTTAAAGGTTATAATGGTTCTGAAGGTTCTAAGAACATTCTATTAAGATTGTAAGGAAACCCTAAGTTTCTAAACAGATCCTAATAACGTTTTAGAATTGTTCTAAGAAAATTCTAATGCTAATTTAAGAATCTTGAAGGTTCTAAAGATTATATAATCATTGACAGTAGTCACTGTCAAGAGTGTCAGTTGAGATAGGTGATAATATGTACTGTAGAAGAAGATGAAAGATGCAATACAATACAAAATAAATAAATAGGTCACTACATGCTATTACAAATACTTCATACACACTTTCTAACCGTTGTGAAACATGAAACTTACTTTCATACTTTTAGAAGCTCCTCAAAGATTTAAGACTTCAAACTTAAATTGGACTATATACAATATAGAAGAATACACATAGAATCAAAAACTAAAGGCTTATTTTTTGCAAAATCTAACCCCTCGGATAGGTATCTGGCCCCTCGTGCGGAATACAACAAAAAATGATACTCGTGTCAAATAATAGTTAACGGCATTTTCCATGGTATATAATTTTTCAAACCAAAAAGATGACCTCACTTGAAACCCGAGACGCCGAAAATTTGGTGTATAGGTCAAGAAATAATGCTTTTTGTTGTCTTTAAAACAAGAAATAAGAGCCACTATTTCGTTTCGATTCATCAGTTTCATTTAGTTTCTTCAAATTCCTCATTCTTCTTAAAGTTGCGATTCGCAACCATTGTTTATTAGGGTTACGCATAGCGCGCGGTGGTGTTACAGCACGAGCCACACCCGAGCACTCCAACCAGCAATGCGAGCCGTAATGGCTAATTTGGTAATGCTTGTGCCCCAACTATCATTTTTAGTATATTGTTATGTCAAAAAGAAAGTGATCAATTCTAGTAAACAACATGAAACAAACTATCTTTTGCATCCCCAATCCAAAGCAAAACCTTTTAACCGCGCAATACAAAACGTAAACAATGAGGGTATCAAGCGTGACACGTGCGGCACTCTTTTTATTGTGACAGTAAAATAAGATAACTATCAATCGCCTGATGGCAATTGTAATTACGGGATCTCATTAGAAGAATACTGTATCCTGCATCAGCATTTCGTGGTTCGGTGAGCGCTTCGATTTCTAGAATTGCCGTACCGGAAACGCCACGCTCGATTTTAAAAATAAAGATTCCTGTACAAATGCACTTCTCTTCATAAATGCTTCTAGTATATGCCGAGTTGTTTGAAATGCCATTCAATTCGTTTTTCCGCATCGATCAAAGAAATAACAGCGTGTATAGGTACACTAATTTTGGTTGACGTACTCGGGTTGCCAATATCTATTGTGGTCGTGTGATAATCCCATGCTATAGAAATCGTAGGAAAAGACACTTCGACCGCCACACGTAGCATTAAATTATTTTTTGCGCGATCGGTCATTTCTGACTATTTACCATGGGTGTTTCCATGACAGTACGTAGAATTTACCAGTTGCTATGATTACGACGACGCCAAAATTACTTACCGATCTAAAAACAGAACAGCAAAAATACTTACCGACGCCTTTTTAAAAATCAACAGTCTTACATTACATTTAATTTTTAATTATTGTTAGGTACATTAAACGTACAATTTGTGCTGTTGTTTCCTATAGCAAGACGCTCATAAAGTCATAAAGGAAGTGCAAAGCTAGTAAACTACATCAGACACATGCACATTTTTATGAAATTATTAATTTCAATTTTGACAAATAAACTGGTTACCTAGTGATGTCACCATACCACTTCGATCATTTCGATTTATTCTGCTCGTTAATTTCTTAGTGCATATTTATATTGGCTGTACAATTTTAATTTCGATCGCGCAAAAAATGTTATAAGCACGTCGAACGTTAAGGGTTACCGTTCTCAGACAATAATTGGAGTCGTCGCTTCGCTCCTCCTCCAAACAATTGTCTTCGAACGGTAAAAATCCCTTACCGTTCTCCACACTTAATATACTATTTTCAAGAAGAGAGAATAAATAAAGTCTGTATATATTAAGTAAACAATTTTCAACATTTATATTCACGTAGACTAATTTGTCTTGGCGTAGGTCTCGGATTTAATTTTATATTGACGCCCAGAACAAAGGAAGAATATGCCCCACGTTGGGCGCCAAAATGAAAATGGCGCTCGCATCAAAATGGTAGAAAATTGAAGACGAAGACTGAACATGATATAATCCCCCCTTTGCACACATTATGGCGACAAAATGCGCAACGAAAAAAGTTTGCTGTAATATCCTTCAAAAACTCCCTCTCGAATGTATACCTACCCGAAACTGCACAATAAATCACGAGTTCCTCTAAAAACCTAACAAGAAATCCGACGACGTTATTAAATTACGTTTGTTTTAGTTTTCAATTTCGTCTTTTGGAAATATTCGCGAGATCGGGCTTTAAAAGGAAAATTTAAGGCAATTGAAATGCAATATAATGTTACAGGGTGAGAATTTAATCAGGACCAAAGAAAAGGTTTAATAATTGATGTTATAATTCGTTACGAATACTCGAAATGATGAACGGCGACTTTGATTCGAAGCGATTAACTGCCGTCCCTCTAAATATGACGTCGGTCGTTAAAATCGTTTTTATTTTCGAACAACACGGTACCCGCATCTTTACGATTCGGTCAGATAATGCGTAACGATAAATCACCCAATTTGGTTCGTTCTAAAAATGTTATTAATGGGTTTTAATTCGAGAGAATATTTCATTTCTCGACGAAACAACCAGTGGAGTGTAGAAAGGAAACAGGAAAGGGTTTTTTCTTTGCAAAATTGTGCACTTCGTCTAATCGTATTACATGTAAGCTGCTTCTGGGGGAAAACGATACAATGAATAACTGAATAACAACTTATAGTCCATCCTGTTAGTTTACTGCGGGTGCGTTCTCCAGTCCGAAGGGCATGACTTTAAAATGGTACGTGGCGACGTTTTTTTTAACAGAAATAGCTGTTGTTTTGACTTCATCAATGGATATATTCCTTGCAGACGTCTCAATCGCCCTTTGTGAATACCCTCTTCCGACAATCCGTTCTTGAGGTATAAGGGAATATACCCGATCACGATAAGAGGTCGAGGAGGAGGGCTATGGTTGCTAGAAATTAATTCCTTTCGTTGAGACCTTTAATTAGAATACAATGAGAGATAAAATTCATTTTTAACCCCCCCCCCCCCCCCCAAGCCCGTTGCTCACTGATCTCGAAAAAGAGTCGCACGGGAAAGTTATAGTTTGTACAAACCAATTTATTTTGATGAGACCTTTCATTAGAATACCATGAAGGGTAGAACATGTCCCCCCCCCCCCACCCAATTTTCCAAAGTTTAACTTGGCACTACTAAAGGCATGCGTATGCAAAATCTGAGACCAATTTGTTGTCGTATATAAAAATTATGCACGTTTTATTTTAAAAAACAGCATCTCAGGAAATAATTCGTGGGGGGCCCCCTTTTGATGGCCGTCTGGCACACCTTCAAGGTATAGGCATTGTTTAAAATTTAAACAATGGTATAGGCTTGCAAAGAATTCCAGGACTCTAGGACCATACCCCTAGAAGTAGTTGAAAACGGTAGAAAACGGACAAACAAAACGCGAACAATAGCACATTTTTTTTTATTCTTAAAAAATGCGCTAAAAAGTAATATAGGCATCATGTACTCTTTTTGGGTGAAATTTCCGAATGACCCTTTTTCTTAGTTGATAGAGGTACAGAAAAATGTTCATTACAAAAGTTTCTATATGATTGTTGAATAATCTGCCGTTGTCAAAATGAGTCAGGTAAAAACGTTTTTGGGCCTAATTTTTTTTTAAATAGAACGCCATGTACATTTTAATCTAAGAAGATAGCAGATTAACTTCTCTTTTAAAAATATAACATTAAAAATATTGATCTAAAGAAATTCAAAAAAGATTTGAAAATCTTTTTGAATGTTTTTGAATCACTTAAATCTCACCAGTGCGTTACATTTTTGGAAAAGAGAATTTAATAGGCTATCATTTTAGATTAAAATATACAGGGTGTTCGATTTAAAAACTGGGGTTAGGTCCGGTAACTTTTGTACCTGACCCCGTATACTTATTTGGAAAGCGGAAGATCATTGAACAATAATTACAATTAACATTTTTCTGTATGTCTTTTAACTAAGAAAATATAGGATTGTTCTGTACAGTTGAAGACAAATTCAACATTTTCCGGTGCTTGAATAATGCAAATGCAACTCCTGTACGCGTATTAAAATTTGATTTTATAATGGAACTGTTTTTGGATCGAATTTTATGCCCTAATTTCGTTGAGTAAACGGTTAAATGCATAGGTGCTATCGAAATGAATTTTATCTATTCGAAGAAACTTCTGTGGTTTTCAAATTTAACCTAAGCGGTAAATACAACTTTGATTAATGCGGCATCATATTTAGTTTGAAGATTGATGAAATAATCAATCAGCTCACGGAACGCGACTTTTAAATATTAAACAAGTAAAAAAGTTTTCGACTTCAGCGCATTTTCCATGCCTTTATAAGTACTGCTCAAAAGCAATGGTAATGTTTTTCAGTGCTAAAGGCATTTATAACTATAATTTCAAAGAAATATCTTCATGCGCATGCGTACATCTAATGTTTACAATATGAAAAATTTCAAAACGATATCTCGAAAAATAAGACAGTTGATATTGCGCATGCGCAAATTAATTTGAACGTTTTCCTCTTTGTCCGTATTTATTTTAAATGTTGTAAGGGTCCAGGCTAGTTCCAGGGAATTTGCGCGCGTCCTTCTCGAACGATGTGATGTTTCACGATGTTACATGCCATGTTGGTTGCGCCAATGATTGTAGTTGCTCCTGAGGTTAGTAACTCGTTGTATAAAACTTTTTTACTTTACCTATATAAAGAGCTGTTATGTATTATGTGATAGTGTGGTATTTGTATATCCAAAACTCAATTTAGGTAAATTTATGACAAGAAAATTTGTGCTCAGATAAAGCGCCAAGTTTAAATATCCTATTCAAATCGATACGTTACCTGAATTATATCTTCAAATCAATAAATACTGTCAAATGCAGTCTTCGTCATGATTTTATTCCATACCCATAATTTGGGGCTTCCATTTGTTCTTCATTTTTATCCCAAAACCGTTTAAAGGTTTTGGATAGTTTTATTCCAGAGCTTCAAAATTGCACGTAATTGTATGCCTTCTATCTTATTTTCGTGAGTTTGTTTTTTTGCAGATGTTTATTCAAAATCTTGCATAAGCGTTCAACATTATTTTATTCGAGAGAAGGCGCATAATTTGTGTTCCCACTTTATTCTTTTCACATATTTCCCTTTTTTGTCCGTAGTGATTCTATATTTTGTACACAGGGTAGGAGATGATTTGGAGTAAAATAAATTCAATTTGTGCGCTCTACTGAGTCTCTGGAATGAAATTGAAGTTAATAGAGTTTAATATAATTTTATTCCAGGATCTCAAAATAGCGCAAAAGTGCTTCCTTGTTTGAGCGTCTTCGTCTTTGTTCGTATTTATTCTAAATCTTGTACGAATTCCATACATTTTAATCCCAGGGTCTCAACCAGCGAATAATTTACTCTACTTTATCCTTCTTGAATGGCTCTTTTCATTCATATTTTTTGCAAAATTTTGTACGAGTGGAGGTGTTAGTATTTATTACAAGTCGTGTACGGATTTACTTTACTTTTTATTATTGGAGTACTTCTATTTGTTCCAAACCATCTACGGGTTTAGTATAAGTTTACAATATGCGATACGTTTGCTTTTACTAAAAGCATCTTTTCAAAGAAAAGGGTCCATAAATACGACAGTTGGCATTGCGCAGTCTGCGCATGCCTCTATCTGATTTTTACTATGTGCGATATGTTGGTCTTTACTAGAAGTATCTGTTAAAATCTCAACAAAATATATTAATTGCGTAAAGATCCAATATTGCGCCCATAAAAAATAAGAAAGTAGTAGCCTGTAGCTTCTATATGTAGCGTGCCATGTAAATTCTGATAACCAATTCAGTTTCTCCGAAACTAACGAGAACCGTCCATTTCCGACCGTTAAAGCTAAGGTATTTTCAAAGATTTATCAAAAATTTCAAATGAGTCTTTTTACTCACAAAAAGAGGCAACTTCTCCCCAATTGAAGCTACACTGTATCTCTCGCCGCCGTTGCGAAGACCTCAACGGTGAGCCCCGAATTTGAATCACCCTGTACGATAATGTTTTACGAAAAATTTAAATTAATTATCAACGATGTTTTAATATTTGATACCTATAAAGGAGAATGGGAAGATTTAGTGTCATAGGAAAAAAATATACGTAATTTGGCATAAGAACGGTCGCAAGTAGCCGCCCACTGCAAAACTGGTCGCCTGTGATTTGTACACAAATATATGTTTTCCAGTGGGCTACCTGCGATGATTGACGTGACTGTTTTTATACTCGAAGAGCGCCCGTAAACCATAAGCGCGTATTCTTGTAATAAGCGAATTGAGGCGAAATTTTAAGAAAATAAAAGTAAAGGACCGAGCGAAACCATCTTCAACGAGCCACCGCATTTAAGCCGAAGACGATCTTCGCGGCACTCCGGAGAAAATTAGGAAGATTGCGAAACAACCGAAAAAGAGTCCCACTCTATTCTATGCGCGGTCCGTGTGCGTTGAGACGCACTGAAGCCTGCCTGTGATTGGCCGAACCAAATACGAATAGCAGCCTGCAGTGGGCGGTCATAAACTTATATCAACTTCAACATCAATCGAAGAGAGACCAAGTTACGACTCCTGGTGCACATAAACAATAGACTCTAAGGGTATTTATAAACTATCATAAGACTTTATCGCGTCGTAGTTCACTGTTTTTCGTAGCTCACCCCGTTGTAGATTACTGTGTTGTAGTTTATCATAGAACAGTACTCAGTAGTATAAATCTGTATTATTGTAAAGGCGATTTAATTCGCTGATGGTGGTTTGAGTTCAGATAAATGCTTTGTGAGCACTGTTTGCTTTAATGTTAAAGACTCTGGCCTGAGAAGCGTTACGACACGCACTTACAGCAGTTTGTTTTGATTTTTGATTTAGTTATTATATATTAATTCCTGAGACAAAACATTAAGTTTCTTTCTGTATTTCAGTTAACGCAATAAAGATAAATTTTCCTTTTTATGCAGTGAAGTTTTGTGAGTTAACCCTGCTCTTACAGGAATGTGCCGCCTCAATCCCCATTTCTTTTAACATGTGTTATTTAGAAAATAAAGGCGAAAATAAGAACGTAATAGATATTAATAAAGATTGTTGATTTTAATTCATATATCCTTTTCCATTTCCTCGAGGCCAGAAAAGGACCATCGACTGAATGCTAGCCGGAGCCCAACAACAATTGTTTTATGTAAGAAAAACCACCCCGAAATAAAGTAGCTTGAACAAGAAACGGTAGGAAGAGTTGAAAAGTAACCAGCCGGTTACACACTTGATGGCAGTGTGCACTTGAACTTCGGGTAATTTGATTTAAGATAGTGTGGGAAATGAGGAAACTAAGAGGAAATGGATCACTTCACAGGAACTTAAGAAATGCTTTTTTTTCGGCTGGGATTCTTTTCTTTAAGTTGACACGGCTCTTTGCGAAACATCTTCGCGTTAAGGAATTTAATTATTTATTAACGAAGTTGCCCAGCTGGAGGAAAATACAAGTTGGTGAATGGGAATGAGGAATGAGTTCACTCAACATTAAATTCATGTGAAAATTGAGCGCGTGAATAATTCTGGATCGTTCAAAAGAAAATGAATATGCGGTTACGCTAATGGTCCGTGGAAATGTCTTCAAAGCAAAATAATTGAAAGGTTATTATGTCCCCCCTGTATTTCAAATTACGGGAATGTTTGTCCTAACATCAGCGGAAACGGCGGCAACGTGTGGTAATAATAAAAGTCTGCTTAAGACAAAACTTTCAAGACAGGCGTTCACTCCATATGCGTAAAAGCAGATTTATCGACAAATTAGTTAATGTTTCAGCTGGACGACGAAGAGAAGACATGTCAGTCCCGGTGACTCACTCAACCTGCGTGTGATGTAATTTTAATGTCGTCACAACCTCCTTGAGTGAGCGACCGGGCGGACACCATCACCGCATCGCTCCGTTAAAAGTTTCAGCAGACAACTTCCATCCATCCATAAACAATTTCGGATCCTCGCAAGTTTACACCGAGAAAGCGCGTTTTGTGTTATTCTGTATACAAAAAAAAAACGGTTCTGGTTTACGTCAACCCCTTTGATAGTGTATGTTTTTTTTCCTCGGTCAGATGGAAAACATGTGTTTCGGGGAGTGGTTTTTAGTTTGACTTTTATGCCTCGAGTCTAAATTGGTATTTTATCGATGCTAGAATAATTAAAGTCTGTCACATCGTGAGATTTTAATTAGTAATTATACACAGAAATTGATCGCTGGAAGCCTTGCGGGAATTTAATTTTCACGCGCCCTTTAAAATGTAAACGAGTGAGGAGACAAATTTCGAATTGATGATCTCATATAAATCAAGTGCGCGGCAATTAGAAAAATTTCTCGTGTGAATAGAATGTTAATAACCGCGCTCTGGTCACGGCAGTTCACTTAAAAGCTAAGGGTTGGTCTTGTGATCGCTGTAAGGACTAATGTGAGTGTACTTACTCCCTTTGTAAATGGAACGTCATGGACACTTGTATAGCCGTACTCGACTGTCTCTGATCCGAGTGGGTGTAGGGGTGGCAAAAAGTCATCGCTTTCAACCCTTTGAGGTTTGTGGCATACATTCATTTGTATTTTTAACGCATTAGGCACTATTATGGCTTCTTTCTCCGTCCGTCCGTCCGAGGCCTTAACGAGTCCTACAGTTTTCGATATATTGAGTTCGTTCTTTTTGCATTCGCTAGTAAAGACAGGCATATCGCAAATTGTAAAAATCAGACTTGCGCATGCGCACACTGCGCAATGTCAACTTTCTTATTTGTGGAGATATTTTTTTGAAATTTTAACCATAGATGCCTCTAGTAAAGCCAAGCATATCGCACATTTTAAAAATCAGACGTGCGCATGCGCAAACTGCGCAATGTTAATTGTTGTATTTATGAAAATATTTATTTAAAATTTTAACCACAGATGCTTCTAGTAAAAACAAGCATATTGCATATTGTAAAAACAGATGTGCGCATGCGCAAACAGTCAAGTTGATCTCGCTACAAATGCTTCTAATAAAGACAAGCATATCGCATACTGTAAAAATGAGACGTTCACATTGCGCAGTGTCACCTAACCACAGATTCTTGTTGTTCTCACCTCCCACATATAAACGACATGTATTATTCCCACCTATTGTCCAATCATTTTTTGATAGGAATTATTATCTGAGTTAACGGATTTCATTTGATTGTGTAATAAAGTTTCCAGCGGTTTCGACAGCTCATAAAATCTTCTACAACTTTGTTTCTAAACATTTTACTCACACGAATTATTAATAGAAATGAATTAGAATTATTACGGTAATGGGACTTTAAACCCGCGAATTAAAGCTTTCTGGTTACCTCCAAATTCAAGGAATACTTTACAGCTTAGAAAATTATTACGCTAAATACGAACAGTAGTGGCAATTTTAACCCATAAAGATAAAAACGGCGTGACTTTAAATAAAGATTGTCTACGAAAGAGCACATATTAATGCGGAATACGGACACCAGTGGGAGCAATATTAACGTGAATATTAGGTTCAAAGGAAGCCTATCAATTATTAAACACAGAACGTCCCTTTTTAAAAGATCTTTCAGTTATCAAATTGCCAATCTTTATAATAGTCTTCCGAGTTCGCTTACATCGCTTCACATGAAACCGTTTAAAAGAATATTCGAGCAAACATTAAACTGTCGTTCTAGGAGATAATGCCAAGTTTCGTTTGGTTCCAGTTTTATTTTATTTACTCTTAATAGCATTTTTCTTTATTCCCACTGTGTGTTTCTGTATTGTTCTTCATACTTTTTCTTTCATCCTCTCGCCAGGGCATATTATACGTAATTTACATTGTCTAAGTAAACCTTGCAACTTGTCATCTTTTTCTTTTCTTTTTGGTTAGTTATGTTTTCGTGATTAGGTGGAAGATCAGCAAGAGGAGCTGTCTCCCAATGCTGAACCTCGCCACTAGGTTTCTTTACCTTAATTGAAATTTTTGTTTTACATTTTGTTTTACATTTACTTTATATATTTATGCAAGGTAATGAAATAAAGGCATTTATTATTATTATTATTATTAATTAATCTATCCGCCAAGGTGAGTAATGTGTATTCTCTGGTGCAGCGGCCGATTGTGCGTCAATAATAATCTTATATGACCTTACCGCAGTATTACTTGATTTTTGAGCAATCCTATTTGAACTTCGAATCAAAGAAGCCATTCATTCTGCGAGACCCAGGATTTTCAATCACTTTTTTTCCCCAATAAAATTGGTAGAGAAACGGACCAACGCAGTTGTGTTATACCTATTCCTGTAAGGATCTTTGCTGAAATTGCTAATTTGATGACAAATCAATAGCTCTCTCCAGTAAAAAAAATTCGTTAAGCCGCTTGTGAGCAAGTGGCGAACAGTGCGCTTTCAAATTTGTTTTTTCGATTTTAATAGCCCTTATGGACATTTCATGCCTCAACGAGAATACAATCATGAAATAATTTTTAATTTCTGATCGAATAACACCAATACCAAGTCTATAAGTGGTGTAGTTCCGGAGCCTTTGCAACTCAGACAGACGGACAGACAGACATCAAGCGCATCGGTACTATACAACGACGGAGGACGACGTGAGACCTTCTTTTCCTATTAGTTCTAACGAATTTTCCGAGGGATGTCTTCTTCTCTGAAAATCTCGCATATCACATTTAAATAACTCCCCCCCCCCGGAATTTTTTTGAATTATTATAAATTTTTCGAAGCCTTCTGTATATTCAGGATTTTTTTTGCTTTGTAATGTATTTCTCTCGAGTGTGCTTCGAATTTTTGAATGTTTTTCTATTCTAAATTTTTCGATTCTTTTATTCATTTTCAAATTTTCTGTATTTCAGCTTTACAGCAGCTTTAGAGTTTAAGCATAAATTTAAAATCTTGAAACCTCGAACGTGAGATTTACCAGCGCATTTTACGAAAGTAACATGTTCGTTCTTATCAAAATCGAGAAATTTTCTACAACTTTGTTTCTAAAAATTTTATTCAAAAAAAACTACACGAATTATTAATACAAACGAATTAGAAATTATTACGGTAATGGGACTTTAAACCCGCGAATTAAAGCTTATTGGTTACCTCTAAATTCAAGGAATAATTTACAGCTTAGAAAATTGTTACGCTAAATACGAACAGTAGTGGCAATTTTAACCCATAAAGATAAAAACGGAGTGACCTTAAATAAAATTTATCTTACAGTAGCTTTAGAGTTTAAGCGTTAATTTGAAATACGAAAGTAATATGTTCGTCTGGTTACTCGTTATGCATTCTTCACAGCAACTTCGTAGAAAGCTCGGAAATCTTTCACTTGGTAGATATCTACCAGAAGAATTACCAATCGTACTTTTTTTTGGTGGTGAAGGCGGAGGTGGCCCAGAAAGTAAAAGAGGCCTTAGAGGCTTTTTTTGGATTCGCTTTAAGGGTTTATTTTCTTTTAGGTCGCTACTTGCTGCAAGAGAGTAACATGTTAGTAAAAAAAAATCAAGCGAACTGCCATACGTTAATGTATTAAGAACTTCCAGGCGCAGGTGTAAGTTCTACAGCACCCGGTCTCCACCAACACCACTATGTGTATATAAAATCGAAAGTAGTGGCGGTTAAAGCTCCTTTACATAAGTATGCAACATTAAATAGCGCTTGAGCCTAAAATTCTTTTCAATAATTTTGTGTCAAATAAGTGCACTACGCCGCTAGTTCAAGTATAAAAGGGGGCAAACAACAAAATGCGACACAGCTGTTCATAAATACTTGTTTTTGCACCAGCAGGTCTCAATGCGTTTGGTAACGGCAGAATGTTATGCACGGACCGACTATAGAATCCTCGCAATTTTCAACTTTTTTGCGTTCTTCCTTGGAAAAGCTGCGATATTCTTTGTTCTCAAGGCGACGGTGGCTCTAGGGTGATGAGTTCTCGCTTTTGCCTTGATTTCTTTCTTCGAGATCTACCCAATGACTCAATTGGCCCAACACACTTTGCGAAAACGACCGACGCAGATTTGGCACTGCGTAACTCCGATGAAGGAATGCTGTTGTCCGACTATTTATCTTTCTAGGTAAAATCTGACCCAATAAAGGCTTTATCTTGCAACGATGGAGTCCGCGATTTCGATTTTTAAATAGCCCCTTTCCCACTTTTTCTTCTATAAAAACCAAAAATGGGTATGTTCCAACAACCCGCTGGTCATCTTCCACCAATACTGAGCCCGTAACCATTGTAACTATCTTTTTCGCCACCAAAACTGTATTTCCCAACTCATTTTCCACCAAGTTTATTTCTTCTGGGCCTGCAACATTTTTTTACCTTCTAATTTCAGCCCTCGATTTCTCCTATCCTATATTAAGAGAATTTCCATGAGTCTTTGTGAAAAAAATTATATTTTCAATTTTTATTTACATAAATAATAGTAGCTCCGACGGATGATATATCACTCACCTATCCCGGCGAACCTCGTATACAGGGTGTTTTTTTGGGAGCTTTAGTTAAAAGTTTCTGGGAAAGTAAAATAGGTAGGTTTTTGAAAATTTGTACTTAGGAGTTACTCTGAAGGCCGACGAATCGATGTAAAATATTTTCAAAATGGCCGCACTTCCGGAAACACCGGAAGTAGATAGTAACTTCGTTATTTTAAATGGCAACCCATATTTTTTATTGCATTTTTGGATTCTACGTGAAATTTCAGTTCTTTTGATACCCATATGTCATATCTGCCATTTATGGTTTTTAAGTTATTTTGACTTTAAGAAAAAAAAATGGCGGATGCAGATGGTACCTTGATAATTGATTACTTGAAAACGGTTGTAGTCATGGCAACCTATTTTTATCAGTGAATAGAGAATGAATAGGGCTTTCTTTTAGTGCACTTAAAACAAAGTTAAGTTGCATACAACCGCACCTATGGAGATCCAAATTTAAGAAACTTCAAAGTCTATAAACTCCGTTTTTTTAAATGGAATGACCATGTTCTTAATATTGCATGAAATAGAGAATCGAAATTGGCATATTTTGACTATACATGTTCCTATAGCTATCTTTAACAGTTTCTGATTTATTCCCATTCCATTGAATTGATCTCGGAATTGATGCCATTTTTTTCGCATTTTCTTTTTAGTAGTTGGCCATGATTTTATAACAATCGAATTTTAAACAAATCAAGGAATGGAGTCTTTAATACCATTGATTCTAGTTCTAGTCTAAATAATTCATTAATAAATAACTCATTTATTAAGGATATAGGACGGAAAATTTTTGAAAAATCTGAACAGAGTCGTTCAACTGAATTTCTTAAACAAGTCTGGAAATTAAGAGAGGTAATGTGATATCTGTTCTAGCAACAATTCCATACCAAAAATGTTTCAACGAAGTTTTTTATATTTTGCATTGAATTTAATATGTTAATCTTGCATTTGCAATTCAATTCATTTTCTTAAATATTCTGTTGTAGAGCTTTGTATCACTTGTGCTTCAACGGTTTGTAGTGCATTAGGGGTACAAAATTTCCAAAATTCATACAATTTCGTTCCAGTTTTTGAGTGAATGTACGGAAAGCACGCGCCGCGATTCTGCCCATTTCACCATAAATAACAATTAAATTCCAAAATAGGTGAAACCACTGTCATTTTTCGATTTTTGAAAAACTTATGTTAACCTATAACAGTGGGTGATGGATTAGTGTCACTAGATTTGTTTAAAATTCAATTGTTATAGAATCATGGCCGACTACTAAAAAGAAAATCCGAAAAAAATAGTGTCAATTCAATAAAATGGGAATAAGTCAGAAACTGTTAAAGATAGCTATAGGAACATGTATAGTCAAAATATGCCAATTTCGATTCTCTATCTCATGCAATATTAAGAACATGGTCATTCCATTTAAAAAAACTGAGTTTATAGACTTTGAAGTTTCTTAAATTTGGATCTCCATAGGGGCGGTTGTATACAACTTAACTTTGTTTTAAGTGCACTAAAAGAAAGCCCTATTCATTCTCTATTCACTGATAAAAATAGGTTGCCATGACTACAACCGTTTTCAAGTAATCAATTATCAAGGTACCATCTGCATCCGCCATTTTTTTTCTTAATGTCAAAATAACTTAAAAACCATAAATGGCAGATATCGACATATGGGTATCAAAAGAACTGAAATTTCACGTAGAATCCAAAAATGCAATAAAAAATAGGGGTTGCCATTTAAAATAACGAAGTTACTATCTACTTCCGGTGTTTCCGGAAGTGCGGCCATTTTGAAAATATTTTACAGCGATTCGGCCTTCAGAGTAACTCCTAAGTACAAATTTTCAAAAACCTACCTATTTTACTTTCCCAGAAACTTTTAACTAAAGCTCCCAAAAAAACACCCTGTATATGGATACATTGAAATTGCCTAACATTTCCATATAATGCCATCACAGTGTGTACATTTTAAATTATTTGAGATGTTGTTTCAGGGCATGGTGGTGATGTGTTTCAAAATCACACTGTGCACATTTTAAATCCTTTGAAGGCTGTGTGTTAACAGATGTCGTGTTGAAGATTTGTTGCACAATTGCAATGTGTACACTTTAAACCTTTTAAAGTATTGCGTTTGAAATTATTACTGGTCTTGTGTATAACATTGGATTGACAAAATCACACCGGTCACATTTTAAATCCTTTGCAGAGTTCATGTTTGATTTATGTTTGGTGACGAAAGCGCACAATGCTCATTTTAAATCCTTGGTGATCTTGTATGTTAGTGGATGTTTTTATAATTAGATTTATCATTCGTTGCATAGTCACACAGAACACATTTTAAATTCTTGGTAGTCTGGGGTGATAAACTGCTATTGCGCATGTGCAATGCTGCTTACGGTGCAAAACATCTCTGTATGATCTAGGCATATACCGATCACTTTTTAATTTGATAGTTTTTTAATTTATCGGTTGGTAAGGTTGAAGTGCGACAAATTAAAGATCATGAAAATTAGTCTTTGTTTTTTATGCAGTTCTAGGACTATCGCAATAAATCTTTTAGTAATATTTTTGAAAAAAAATCATCGAATACGTCATTTTACTGTAATTGTCACTTAAGGCTCGTCTTTTGTTTTTGTGATATGACGTAAGCGATATTTTTTTTAATGAAAACCCTTTTATGCTGAATTTGGAAGAAGACCTGCAAATACACTAAAAAAGTATGATACCGATACCGATATAGTCGAGGCACATAACTGCTTTTAAAGTTTTAAAACATTAATAATGAATTATAATCATTTGCGTCATATCTCAAAAACAAAAGACGATCGATCCTTAAGTGGCAATTACAGTAAAATATGTCTCATTGAATTTTACCTAACCACTTAACCTATCTTCACTAATAACAAAGATATTTATACAATCCCACTTGTTCTGAGATACCCTGTATATTATACTCGAAAAAATCCCTAACATTTAGGGGACTTTTAGACCTCGTTAAAGACCTGTCGGGGCCTTATATTTGTCGAAACTTTGAATTTATCAGTTATGCATAGTGATGTAATTGGATTTTAGTCGAATTTTAATTTTCAGTGTCATATATGTATAAGGAAGTGTCAATGTATCAAAAACTGCAATTCGCGATGTTTGTTGTACGCCCAATACGAAAGCTTTTTATTTGGATAGAAAAAAACGTTTTTTTCTAACACACTCGCGATTTCCATACTGATACTGATATCATATTATTTCACAAAGAAATTAATTCATTTCCCAAAATTCAGTAGCGGTGGTCTATTCTTTGATGAGAGATCATAATCATATTTGATTATCATAAAAAGTCTAATGAGATAAAATTTCAATTTCCTTGAGTCTGCACATCTGACGTGTAGTAATAGGTAAATGATCAAACAAGCAGCGGTTAAAATTCGTTCGAGGGATGTAATGTAAAAATAAAAGTAACCTGCGAATAAATTAAAATTGATCCGCTTTCTTTTTGTTAAAACTGTGAAATACAAAACTGCTTGTGCCATTATTTTTTATTAACATCAGTACTAAAAGCGCGATACAATTGTTTCATATCACAATTACTCGAACAAAAGGCTTTTAAGCATTATTGTTTAAAAAACACATTTACGGAATATAAATCATTACCCCATTATTTTCCGAGCTCTTTCGTAATTTTTGTTATTTTAGCTTGGATACAACGTAAGTACCTATGTATGTACACGGCCTTGCACTATTTGAGTAAATATATTGAATGCCGAGTAAACCGATTCTCCTATTTGTAGGTATTTACGTAAGTTTGTTTGAAACAAATATCGATTGGTCTGTATATTCTACGAATCTAATTAGTTATTTAACGGGCCGAATTGCATGTGTGCTGTAATTAACTTCGAACACCATAATATTTTCATTTTCTACTTCTGCTAACGAACGAGACGTAATAAGCAAGTGCATGGAAATAATTCCATCCCTTCCTCCTGGTATCAAAAGTGCCGCAATAATTACAGCCCACTAAAAATGGAAAGGTTGTACTTTATTTTTCACCGATCGTAATTTACTGATGAATTATTCAGGCAAAGGGAAAGTGTACAACGAGTCGAATGTATAGAAATTTGTTTTACCTGATCAATAGCGTGCTTACCTCGTTCGTTTGGTAAGCCAGTGGTTCGTCTTGCTTGACGTTGTCAATAATCCTCATTAAAAATTTAGTCGGTGGATCACGGAAATTTATAGATTTTTCTGTGATTGTGCATTTATTTGTATATAATTCACGGCCACGATGAGAGGAATTTCGAGTCTTATTTCAACGCCATTTCCAATTTTCCATGATCAGAAAGGTCAAATTAAGACTATGTGTTATGCAGTTTCACTAAACTAATTGGCAAAGTCATTTACTCGACCGAAATTCCTTCAATCTATTCACATATTGACTTAAAATTTTTCAATTTGAGAGACTCTCTCTGGGTCACACAAAGGATTCGAATAAACACTCAATTAATTGATTGGCAATGATAAACATTTACTCCGAAACACATGAAAAAGATTGAAACAAAGTTTGTTTGGACATAATACCTTGCACGCAGTCGGTCGATAATTATAAAAATTTAAAAAAACCTTAAATTACTGTAGTGGGATAGGAATAATGACACATGCCACCTTTTTCCAGACTTATGCCTCCTAGATGATAGTGTTTGGACCCTGGATTTGACGTTGTACTTGCAGGATTTTAACAATTTAACAAATATAAAGGTCATCGTCTGTCGGTTTTTTTTAAATTTAAAGTATCAGGGAGACAAGGTAAATTAATAGAGTTATTTAGATTTATTCCTTAATTCACATTTTGGAAATGAACTTTTCATTTAAAATCCTCACAAAAATTTTACAATAAATGCGATTAGAAACCGTACGGAAGTTCCAGAAAAGTCAAATGGCATTTTATACCAACAATACAATGTCTTAGTAAATTGAAGAATGAGCCCCTTCGTCGTTTGAAAAACTTTATGTTCAGATATTATACAAAGATATGAATTATTAGTAAGAACCAATAGTACAGTGCTTTTTAACAGGGAACAAAGTCCACAAAAATCCCAGCCATGGAAAGATTGCAAGATCCAATTGAAATATGACAATTTTAGAATTAAAGATTGAAACTAAACTTTAATAATAAAATCATAAATTGGATTTGCATGCCAGTTCATGTTTCCCGCATAAATGACAGTACTCACGACCTATTAACTGCGAGAACGTTAACTGGTATTAGGGGTTGAAATTGACAGTGGTTCACAGAACCAATTAGAGGCTCTATGCTCCCAACTGGCAGAATAGTAATAATATTGTCTTAATAGGCGTACTTCAACTTAGGTCTGCTTCTTACAGAATCCGCATTTAAGGCACTATTTGACCTTACTTTCTTTGGACCACTTCAATGTATATTCATGAAGAGATCAAATAAAAATATGAATCAATTATAAGAGCTAAGTGAATAAATTTACTAGCAGCTTGCGTAATTAGCAAGCTTAATTCCATTTCTAAGTACAAATAATTGACAGTAAAACGCATAGTTTGGCGCGGCTTAATTTTCATTAATAACGAAGCATTTACACTAATCTGTAGTTTATAACTATAATTTATTAAGCCCGTCCCTGACCATCGTCCCCATCTTTTGCATTTATTCATACGCAGATTTATACATTTACAAATATTATCTCTACTTCAATTACTTAATATTAATTGAAAAGAATTTACCTTGTAGTGGAGTAGGTATTCCGAAAGTGAGTTCTTGTGTACATGTTTAGTAACGCTCACTTAGGTTGCACATGCCTACATCTTTTCTATGTCAACGGATGTCATTGACTACCCCCCGAGTGCTTTCTTTGCCAGTTCTAACAATTCCTTTCGACTCCATTTTAAGCGATTCGCCACGCCCCCAACGTAAGTTTTTATTTGTGTTAGTGTTTTTGTTGCACAACCAAATTCTGTGTATTTAATCATGAACTATATGCGTTAAAAGAATGTATGACTTCGAGACGGTCATATTGTTTTCCTTCGAAAAAATACGAGATCGACCGTTAGGCATATTACCGAATAGATGCTACGAGTTCGTTATTTCGATTTCAAAATTACAGTTAAAGATAAAAATCCGTATTGCTTAATTATGAATTACTCAGTATCTATCCAGCAGGATCACTTCATTAACTTACTTACAATTTTTTTCTCTAATAATCCAAATAATCTGGTGGTTAAAGGTTTGCGATATTCAGGCGGACTTATTGAAGACACAAAAGCACTCTAACCATTGGCTTGATAAATAAGATAAAAAAAATTTCGGTGGCTGTTCGGACGGTAGAAACTTTTAACTTTCACTAAGCAGATAAGTGCTTTGTTTACGCACACTCGAACTAACTTTTTCTGAATACGGACAAACCGCTAAAAAACGTTCAACAAACTTTTACTACTTCACTTGACGATAACTTAAATATTTTATTAAAATTGCTTATACACACTTTATTTTGAAACTGACGAACTGTGTCTTCAATTAAATAAATAGGCCCAACTGCCCGAGATTTAGCGTAAACACACTCGTTTCACCGTCGCGAAAACTAACAGCTTCGTTTTTACGCTGATTCCAGTATTGAAGGGAGCACCACTTCCACTATAAAATAAATCTCCTTCAGGATTTTTTTCAAAAACACCGCCAATCAAAATTAGACTTAATAACGCGAGCTTCGAACAAATGCGTCCTCACTTACGCCGAAATAACGCACAATTCTTCGAAACGCCTTAGCTCTTTTAAAAGCGATAAGAATGCGTGCGTTAATTAAATTTCGTCAGATGAGACTCCACCAGACGTCCCTACATTTTAACTCGAAAATTCACGATTTACAATAAAATCCACATTTAAATAAACTACAAAAGCTGTAAAATTTATAGAAGAATCACGGAATTACAAGCAATTCCAAAAGGAAATACACATGTATACCTAATAGATTGAAGATAGTGTCATATACAGGGTGTCTCTTCATTATTTTTGGTGTTTAGGTCGAATTAATGTCTACATGATGTTGTTTACACATAATATTACCACTAACTTTACTGTCAGTTTGACATACCTACTGTATGTATCCACATTGATCTTGGACCAGAACCGAACCGGATAGGCGCAATACTGAGAAGATTCCCAAGGTCTCCCCGCCGGGATTCACCTCAAATGGTCCTCTAATTACAGAAAACAAACTCAAGTGAAAGGACGCAATCAGACAGAAGAACATCAATTTCACTTAATCAGAGATGAAATATCGATTTATTTTAAGAATTAAAGTAGTACTCATTTTAATTCGATCCTTGCCTCTCTGAGATGCGTGATGGCCCATAGCTCGGTTTCGCCTCGCGTTAGTCATCGCATTGCATTTTTTAAAGGGCGGTAATTCAAATCAAACGTGCTTATGCCCAGACTGGGAAATGCCAACTGTATAGATATTTTGAAATTTTATCCACAGACACTTCCAGTGAAGAACAGCATAACGCATGTAGTAAAAATCAAATGTGCCATGCGCAAATTGTTATATTTTTTTGAAATTTTAACCACAGGTGCTTCTAGTAAAGGAAAGCATATTCCAAATTTCAGACATGCACTTGCTTATTTTTGGAGACATCTCCTTGCAAATTTCATTTCTAGTAAAGGAATACCTAAGTCCCGACTCCATAGATTCAATTACTTGTAGCTCGGTAACGTAGAAGTTTTATTTTTAAACCCCTGCAATTTGTGTTGTATCCTTTAAAATGAAATCCCTTCTTAATTCCTTACTTGAGTCGATCGATCTGACTGACTGGATTAGCTCAGAAAGTTCTACAATTTCTAATTTTCTACAGATCATAATTCAACTGACTCTTAAACATCGGGTTGTTTGAATCGCTCGGAAGATTCCTTTCATTCGAACCGTGCGCCCTGTGCGAATGATTTTCGAAAAAATCTTTGATCCCCCTCTGATGTCGAAGAAGTCTTTCGATATTTTCCAGACAATTACGTAAGACGTGTCCTCTGGTGCCCTTGAACCTCGCACCTTTTTGAAAATATAATGGTTTTTTTACAAAGACTCTTGTCGATTGTTGCAGGACTCGTATAGACTTTTAAAGCTTAAAAGCTCTTAAGTTTTTCAAAGGTTCTTAAACCCTTAAAGGGTCTAAGACACTAATTGAGTCATAAAGACTCGTAGTATTTAGGCAGTTCTGGATGCTCTTCGACGCTGTAGGCGACACTGGATAGCATTTAAAGCACTTAATAGCTCCCAGAGACTTTAAGGATTATTATGAATATCAGTTTCTATAGTTCTACTACTAGATCGTTCGGCGAATTGAACGTGAGTATCGATACTAGACGTCGTCTAGTATAAAAACAGTCACGTCAGTCATCGAAGGTAGCCGCCCACTGCAAAACTGGTCGCGTGTAAGGTATACACAAATTATGCTATTATATTTTCATTTCTATCTTGCCCTTGCGAAGAAAGATACATAAGTTTTGCAGTGGGCGGCTACCTGTGACTGTTTTTATACTACACGACGTCTAAGACAAACGCTTCTTATTTACTTAAATACCACGCTGGAAGAAAATACGAATTAGTAAATGGGGATGAGGCATTTAATCATTCAACATCAAATTCATATAACAATCAAGAGCACGAATAATATTGGATCGTATTAAAAAAATGTACAAATAATAACTGGCAAAATGCGGTTGTTGTTGGCCGATGGCCTTAAAACAAATTAATCTGAATATGTCAAAAACTACTAAAAAATATTTATCACAACGCGGTTACCGCGTACGCGGTGAATACAACGCAAAAAAATGCAAAGGCAAAATTATTCCTTCCTTACAGAATATTTACAAACAAGTGATTGTCAAACTTAATAGGAATGCTATTAGTGAAAGCACCTAATTTGATTTACAGTACGTTCTTGTTTCTTTGTGTGTTGCGATGTGCTTTTAACTTTTTTTCTACCACCGGAAATACTTTCTGTCGTTGGTCTTTGTGTTGAAAATGCCCTCCGGAAACCGATTTTAGGGCTGTTTACTCCGTTTAGGAAATATGTAAATTTTGCGTAACCTGACGCAGGTTCGAAGGCGGGTTTAAAATTAATTTACACTAGTAGAGGTTTTGGTAAGAAAATGAATAACCAAAAATTATAATCGATATCGACTTGTTAAGTGGTCACAAAAATGGTAACTAAATGGCATATTTAATCGCTTTTGCCTTCAGATTAACGCTGACTAATATTAGGATTTAGTAAAACATGTCGTAGTTCCAGTCTACGTCTTAGAGGGAGGTATAATATTTTCGATTGAGCATTCCACGTGCCAAGTCAATTTTCATTATCTCGGTATGTGTTCACATTGAAAATTGGGAGTCTAGACACCATGACCTACGACCTACGTACGTTTAAATTGCACATGCACCCCCGCGAATTACGTCTGTGTATACTTCCAATTTATGCAAACGTAAATTGTAATCACACTCCCTCATTATCTAGACTTGTTAATAGCGGGACAATCCGCCATCATTGAACGAACACGAGCGAAAATAAACTCTCAAGATATTAACGTCAGTTTCTTCTTGTTTCAGTTTGCGAAGCACCTACTTACGAGATTTAGATCTCTACCAAGTTCGATACGTCTTTACGAAAGCCCTCGAGGTATGGTCGAAACATTCCAGGCTGACATTTACGGAAGTCAACAGTGACAGGGCCGACATCCTCGTCTACTTTCACACGTAAGTAAAATCCTCTCGCGTTTTTGATCCTTTTGGCGACGAGCGCGCGATTTGATTATTTAATAATTGGATCGCATCCACGAGTCACGTGTTTGATTGCATTCGCTTAACAGACGTCGGTAATCATTATCCCTTTAGTCACGTGTTCGTTAAATATAAAATCGATCAATTACGAATGAGCTTCGGGCTTGCAAATTCCCCCTCCCTTGATTAATTTTGTTATTATACGACGGGCGCCCATTAAACGGCAAAGTGGATTATATATCTTTTGTATGAAAAATGTTTACGTCTTTCTAAGGCTACATTAAAGTACAGTGATAAATGAAATGACTTCATTGCAGTCCACTTGCTTCATATTAAGTCTTGTGATTTACACCGCTTTCATATTGGAGGAAGTATACGCCAAGCGCCGTTGTTAATTTCTAAACTGTCGCTGGAAACGATAATGTGGCAAGACAAATCTTGCTGCTGTTTTATTCTCCCTCTTCTTTCCAGCCACCTATATTGTTCTCAGAAAGTTATAGTTTATACAAACCAATGTATTTGGTTGAGACCTTTCATTAGAATACCATTAAGGGTAGAACGTGTGTTCACCCCCCTCCCCTTTCCCTCCCAATTTCAATGTATGTATTTGACACCACTAAAGGCATGCGTATGCAAATTCAGAGACCAGTTGGTTATGTCGCATGTAAAAGTTATGAACGTTTTAAATTCAAAAATAGCATCATGAAATGGGGGGGGGCTCGTGAGACAGCGACATTTGATGGCCGTCTGGCACACCTTCAAGACATAGGCAACATATTGCAAAACATTCCAGGACTCTAAGACAATTCAAAACCGCATACGTGAGTTTACTCTCCCCCCCCCCCCCTCCCCTCAAGGCACAGTAGGGCGGTAGTGGGTAGGAATCAGTTCCCTGGTCTGTTGAGATATCTAATTGGAATACTAAGAAACAACATTCATCCCCCCCCCCCATGCCAGTTCATTTCAGTGAGACCTTTTCTTAGAATTCCATGAAGGGTAGAACGCCCCCCCCTCCCTTCCCCCCAAAGAAGTGTGGAGGAAAAGATTGGTGTCGGAAGAATACGAGAAGGGGGCGTCAAGAAGACAGTGTGAACAAAAGATGAGAATACGTGAACGACATGGGCGAGGAGGCCAATAGATTGTTGGAGAGATGAGTTAAAGGAGAAATGAGGCGTAAAATAAGAAAGCATTAAGCAAGACGACGTAGACGTGAAGCAGTCGTGAAAGATACGAAAAGAAGGTGTAAAGCGGATGCAGAAAAAACCGACGGATGAGTGAAGATACCTGTAAGAGGAGGAATGGGGGAGAACATGAATTATGGAGACCTAAAGCTAGGAACATTGAAGAAAACATTAAGGAAGCGTACGTAAAAAAGACGCGAAGAAAATAGAAGAGAAGAGAAAAAGAAAGAGGAATGAAACCAGCTGACAAGACAGTAAAATATGCGTAAATCAGGCTCTGCAGAAAGGGCGCTTTGAGAAGTAAAGAAGTTGCGAAGGAGGTGCAAAAAATGCACTAATAACGCACTAGGGAAAAATGTGAAGAAGGAACAAAAAGGACTAGAAAAAAAGCATATTGAAAACTTGAAGAAAGAAAATGTGAAGGAAAAATTTGAAATAGTTGTGAAGAAAGCGCTAGTGGAGGAGGTGTGATAAATTGGGTTCAAGGGAAAGAGGAGTTAGGGACACGAGTCGGAATGAGTCGCGAAATAGGCGTGACGACAGCATTAATCAAGTGTATAGGAGACATTGGTGAAGCAAGCGCGAAAGAAGGATTAGTAAGTGAAGAAGACGTCGGGAAAGGAGAGGTAGCAGAAAAGAATCGTGAAGAGTTTGTTAAGAAGGGATAAAGGAGCCCTTTTTAAAGGGGATAATGGAAGAGCATTGAAGTAAAAACGTACAACGCGAAAGAGGCGTGAGGAAAAGATTATTTAAGCAACATGGTGTGGAAGAAGCGCGATGGAAGTGCTAATGGAAGAGATGCAAAGAAGAAGTCCAAAAGCAGAAGAGGGCGTGAATGGTGTCGGAAGAAGGCAAGAAGGTATAAAACAGCGCGAAGAAAGATTGGGCAAACAGGAAAGAAAGAGGCGAGGAGGAAAATGGATTGAAAGAGAGTGGCGTTAAAGAAGGATGCGCAAAGTAATCGTGAAGCCAGAATTCGTTAGAGAAGGAGGCGTCAGGAAGGAATGAGGACGATCTGAAGAGTATAAAGGGCGAACGAAGGAGGACGAAAGGGAGTGAAGGAGGCGTGGAGAAAGTATTCCTTAAAGAACAGGGTGTGGGAGAGGTATTCAAATAGCGGCCATAATGCGTAAATTAGACGTAAAGCAAGAAAGCGTTAAATATGAGAAACAAGAAGCAGTTGTAAAAGATGCGAAACGATGGTGTGAATGAGGTGGGGCGAATGAGTGAAGAAACATGCAAAAGGAGAATTAAGACGAACTGAATAATGAATCAAAAAAGAACCTTGAAGGAGGCATAAAAATAAAAGTGTTGGAGGAGTGTAGAAGGGATGTGTCGTGAATGGTACGCGAAGAAGGCGTTAGATGTAAAGTGAAAGAGATCGGAACAAAGCGTGATGGAAACAGAAGTTAGATAAGGAGGCAAGTAGCATAAAGGCGGAAAGAAGAAGACATAAAAGAGTTAGAAGGAATCTATTAAGGAAAAAAGAGTGAAGCAGTCCCGACGGAGATATCAATTCATTGCGAATAGCGCGTAATGGAAGTGAGATTAAAACAGGCATGAGGAAAGTGCTAATGGAGACCCCTAACCGAGAGAGGCAAGAGTGAATGGTAAAGGAATTTGAACTAGGCGTTAGGGTGGTGTGACAATAGTGCGAAAAATAAAAAGAAGGCGTGAATGGTGGCAAAAAGGCGTAAAGACAGCGCGAGGAAGGTTTGAGTAGACGTTAATGATAGAGGGGGGGGGGCATATTACAGAAATGCAGATCTACGTGAAAAAGGTATGTGAAAGTCAAAAGGACAAGAAGGTCGAAGCGTAGAAATGTATGAAATGAAGGGGACAGAAGGAACCGTGCATGGCACAAAACAGCCAAGAAAGAGATAGGCTCATATGAAAGAATGAGACATGCTGAAATATGCTTAAAAGTGTAAAAGAAAGAAGCGTGTTGGAGGTACGGTGGTAAAAATTTTCGAGGAAGAACGGAAACGCAAATAAGGCCTAAACCAGTGAGATGTACAAGAAATGAGCGTCGAAAATTCTTATATGAGCCGTGAAGGTTAATAAACAAGACGAAAAAAGGGGTATAAAAACGTGAAAATATAATACTACGTAGAAATTTTATGTATGTGCAGTAAAATTCCTCCGTTAGATGTCGCCATCCTTTGAAATAAAATCCCTTCTCAATTTCTCATTCGATTGTGCTTCTCGTTGTCCCTATAAAAGTTTGATTTTGTATTTTCACACTTTTGAAAGCCGGAAACTGAAAAGACAAGAATATACGGAAGGAAGGAAACGTTAAGAAAGCAAAACAATAGGAAGCGTGAAGAAAACGAAAAAGAAGTTTAAAGAAAGGGGTGGAAAGAAAAGAAGCGTGCAGTTGTCTGAAATAGGTATGAGGTAAGAAGAGATGTGAAAGAATGGAGGAGGCGTGAAGAAATAAGTAGCAAAGGAAGAGATCATAAGGAAACAGGCGTGAATGATTCATAACGGAGACAAGAGCCGAAGAAGCAAAAGAAAGGAATGTAAAGAATATTCTGAAGGAAACGGAAAGAGAAGAAACGGGAAACAGGAATGCGGAAAGAGAATAGGCGTAAAAAAAGCAGTGATAAAGACATGCCAAACAGAAGACATGAAGTAGAAATGAAGATGGAATAAGGGAGGGCGTCAAGAATACGAAAAGCAAGAATCGCGAATAGGTAAAGAAAGCGTGAAAGAGACTGAAGGAAACAAGATGTGAAACAAGAAGGCAAGTGGAAGAAAGGAGTTCGAAGGCACCAAACAGTTGTAAAGAATTGCACGAAAGAAGAATGTATTTTTCACTGGGTCAGAAACATTTTGTGGGTCACGTACTCTTCGACTTAATCACCCAGTTGTTCTATGCCCTCTTTACGCCTCCGAAAGTCAGAGAAATTGTGCCGATAAATCTACGATATGCTGGCAGGAAGAAATTACAACTGAATATGTTTCGACATCACAAGTGAATGCAAAGAGAGAGAGAGAGAGAGAGAGAGAGAGAGAGAGAGAGAGAAGAATCACGTAAAAAAAATAATGAATCCTTCCAACCAAAATATCAGAATCTCAATTTTGTTAAATTCGGCGATGAGAAACGAGTGCTGCGAAACTTATTAAAATTTGCGCGAAATATTTTATCCATATAAATGAAGGGAGTGAATGAGAAATTAAAATTAGAATAACTTAAAACATGAAAAGCTCTAACGTCTTTTGAGCGCTAAACTGGGTTTTTAAAATCTAATTTTTGAGAGCGCCTCATCGCTCTTAGAAAGGTTAAGAAAAATTTCATTAATTTAATTAATCGAAATTTTTCTTGGCAATTTAATTATCGCCTTGTCGGAACAATCTTTGTTCTGTGTTTATAAGATTAGTAGCATCAAAAGAAAGCTTTCGCCCTCATTAAACAGACAAAAGTTAGTGAACTTTCCCAGCGGAATAATATTTTACTGGATTTTAGGTAACATCATCTGGAATTGTACGTAGCGTACCAGGTTTACGAGCTTTCAATGCAATAAGTTAAAAACTTTCATAATAGCACTAGCACTACTAATTAAATTTGAGCGTTGCTGCACAGGTGTTTCCATAATATGAAACAGAATATCTATGCGTTCCATCGTACAGGGTGGTCAAATAAGAATGCGAGGTACTGTATCTGGGAACCTGTCCATCGTAGAGGCTTGCGGTAAAAAAATTTATTACTAAAACGGCCACGAGTTTCTGCAATGGCCGCTAGGGGGTGTAACTGCAATTTGGAATCTAAAAAAGTGATTTTTCTGTGAATTCCGCTACATTAACCTAACAAAAAAATGTCCGGTCTGTGAAGTTGACGATAATCTGAACCTTTTTTGTTTGACAATTTTTCCGGTATCTCTAAAAATGAAGTGGTGGGGGGTATTCAAAGGTTTCCTTAAAAACACCCTGTATCTTCGAAACGGCTCAGCCGATTTAAACAAACTCGGGTTCGTTCAAAAGACCTATTCTTCAACTACAAATATTATACTATTTGAAGTTTTGTTAGTTTCACATATCACCGCTTGACGGCTTTTTTCCACATTCCGACAGAAATAATTAATGGTTATCATTTTATTTCAGGGCAAACGGCGCATAACTTTCGTATTTTGTTTGGAAATTTGATAAAGGGTTTTTCAAGCATATCCATTTCTACTCGTATTTTATTTCAATCTTGTAAGACTTCGGCATAGTTTTATTACAAAGTCAAAACAGCGCACAATTTGTGTAGCTACTTTATTCTTTTCAAACATTTCTCTTTTTGTAAGTATTTTTAGCGCATTTTTTAAGAATTTGTACAAAAACTGTAACTTTCCCGTGCGACTCTTTGTCAAAATCAGTGAGGGGGGGGATAAAAATAATGTTACCTCTCATTGTATTCTAATTAAAGATCTCTACTAATGCCCTTCTTTTTGTCCTCTCATTTCTGTCTTATCTCTTATCAAAGTCCGAGGGGGGGGGGGGCTAGTTTTATCCTTCATGGTACTCTAACGAAAGGTCTCAACGAAAGGAATTCATTTCTACCAACCAAAGCCCTCCTTCTCGACCTCTTATCGTGATCGGGTATATTCCCTTATACCTCAAGAACGGATTGTCGGAAAAGGGTACTCACAAAGGGCGATGGAGACGTCTGCAAGAAATATATCCATTGGTGATATCAAAACAAAAGTTATTTCCTCGGTTATTTCGGTTAAAAAAAAATGCTCTTTATCTGCACAAGAGTTGTGCACAATTTATACTTGTTCCAAATTGTTTGGAAAAGTTTATCATAGTTTTATTCCCTGGTTTCACAACAGCGCATAATTTGCGTCCTTCTTGAGCGTCTCCATTTTCGTAAGTATTTTTCCTAATCATGTAACGTCTTCAAATGGTTTTATTCCATGCGGATAATTTTGGGCTTCTTTACTTGTCTTTTTTATCCCGAACCGTTTAAAGGTTCAGAATAGTTTTATTCCAACTTCAAAATGGCGCATAATTCTATGCCGTATTGTATTTTTTGTGCGTTTTTTTGCAGATATCAGAAGCGTTCAACATAATTTTCAAGGGGCTTCAGAAGGCGCATAATTTGCGCCCACTTTAGCCTTTTCACGTGTATCCATTTTTGTCCGTAGTGACCAAAACCGCGCTTATTTTCTTTTTTGTAATTAACATAACTACAAACCGAAAGGGAGAGAATTGGTAAAAGTACCAACAACAAAGGGGAAGAGTAAAATAAATGCAATTTGTACGCTGTACTGAGCCTCTGGAATAAAGCTACGCTTAAACCGTAAAAGTTATTGCAAGTCGTGCACGAGTTTGACACAATTTTATTCCAGGGTCCCAAAATAGCGCATAACTTTCTCGAGCGTCTCCGTTTTCGTTCGTGTTTATTCTAAGTCTTGTACTAATGTAACACATTTTTATCCCAGGCGTGTTCGTATTTATTCCAAAGCATGCACGAGTTTAGTATAATTTTATACTTGGGTCTCAGAACAGCGCATAATTTGCGTCTACTTGATTCTTTTCCTTTATTATTATTGGAGTGTTCCAATTTATTCCAAAATCTACACGTTTAGTACAATTTTATTCCAGCGTTTCAAAACAGCGCACAAGGTGCGTTCCTTCTCGATCGTCTTTCTTTTCGTTCGTATTTATTCCAAACCTTGTACGTATTTAACGCCGATTTATTCAAAGGATTTATTCCAAATCATGTACAGGGTGGCCAACTAAGAATGCGAGGTACTGTATCTGAGAATCTATCCATCGTAGAGGCTTGCGGTAAAAAAATGTATTACTAAAACCACCACGAGCAAAACCTGAAAAATATTTTTAAGTTTCTTAAATGACCGCTAGGGGGCGTAACTGATGTTTCTGTGAATTCCGCTATATACTATAACCTAACAAAAAAATGTCCGGTCTTTGAAGTCGACGATAATCTGAACAATTTGTGTTTGACAATTTTTCTTGTATCTCTAAAAATGAAGTGGTGGAGGGTATTCAAAGGTTTCCGTAAAGAACACCCTATATCTTCGAAACGGCTGAGCCGATTTAAACAAACTCGGGTTAGTTCAAAAGAGCTATTCTTCAGCTACAAATATTATACTATTTGAAGTTTTGTTAGTTTCACATATCACCGCTTGGGGGTTTTTTTCGACATTCCGTCACAAATGGTTAATTTTCTCAAAAAAATTAAGTGCATTGGTTCGATTTTTTTTTTCATGAAAAAGTAGCTATAAATGATGCCTAAACAAGCTCGCGGCAACCTCGCCAAGCGGCGATATGTGAAACTAACAAATCTTCAAACATTATAATATTTGTAGCCGAAGAATAACTCTTTTCAATTATCCCGAGTTTGTTAAAATCGGCTCAATCGTTTCGAAGATACAGGGTGTTTTCTACGGAAACCTTTGAATCCCCTCCACCACTTCATTTTTAGAGATACAGGAAAAATTGTCAAAAAAAAGGTTCAGATTATCGTCAACTTATTTTTACCGCAAGCCTCTACGATGGACAGGTTCCCAGATACAGTACCTCTAATTCTTATTTGGTCACCCTGTACAGGCTTAGTATAATTTTATTCCATGGCCTCAAGAGAGCGCATAATTTTGGCATACTTTATCCTTCTCGCGGGTCTCAATTTTGTACGTATTTAACACATTTCTTAGTTTTATGTTTAGGTATGCCGATAATATACGAGTTTAATAATTTTATATCAGGCGCACAATTTTCGCCTACCTCATCTTTCTCCAGTGTCTCCCTTTTCGTAATTGTTTTTTTCTCTAAATCATGTGCTTGGTAGGCATAATCTTTCTCGAGGTGACCCAAAACCACGCTTAATTTGTACCATATTTATTTTTTTGCGCGTTTCCAAAATGTTAAAACCGCGCATGATTTTCGCCGATTTATCCTTATCAAGTCTCTCTTTGTATTGTTGGGGTGTTCTTTTTATTCCAAATCATTTACGGGTCCAAATTTTGTAAAGGTTTAACAGTTTTATTCCAAAGGCTCAAAACGGCGCATAATTTGCGTCCACTTTCTTCTTCCTTGCCGTCTTTCTTTTCATTCGTATTCGTATGTACGTACAGGAATAAATATCTACGAATAGAAAGAGACCTGTCACGTGGCTATGATCATGGAAAGCTCAAAGGTTAATGGTCTCATTCTTTTGTGGTCTCATATGTCATCTTTCAGAGCATTCGAGGTCAATGGTCCCATTTTTGTAATTTTATTTTCAAGGTCATCAGAGGTCAATGGCCACATTCTTGCGGTGTCATTTGATTTCCAAGGTCATCAGAGATAAATACTCCCATGCTTTTTAGTATTATATTTCAATTTCAAAATCATTAAAGGTCTGTCGTTTTGAAGGTTATCTATGAGGCGCCATTTGTGTCAAAATAAAACCTGTGAAATATATATCAATATTTGAGAAATATAAAACATTTAAGCAGATATGTATAAAATTCCATTAGATATATGTAAATTTTCTTTGTATATTTAAACATATAATTGATTATACATATTGTTGTGTAAACTTCCTAAGCCTGAAAGATACCCACACAACTTACCCTTACTAGCTCAATCCCACACAAACTCTTAAAAACACAAATCTCAGGGCCCGTAAAATGAGTCCGACCACCCCTTTTCTTCGTCCGGACAAGGGGTAGCAACCTCGCCAGGTCGGTGGCTAATACCTCCCTTAAATTCCAATATGAAACTTTACCCCCAGATTTAATAAACTTGAAACAAAGTAAGAGACGCCGACAATTACCTCTCTTTGACTCTAATAAACAAAACCTGGATTGCAATGACTGGTTTAATTTCAGACAAAAAATTGCGTAAATTTCTGTTTTACAAATTGTTACAATTTTAAACAGATAAATGACACACAAAAAAAAAAACAAATTACTCAAACATTACAAACAAAACAAGACAAAACAAACCACTAACTACTACTTACTTTTAAAATTAGTCCGAATAACGTACTCCGATAAAAAGAGGTATCCGTACACAATCACGCAAACCAAACACTCAAACACCGACGTCTTCTCTCTTCGGGTACCCACAAATTCAAAACTTCCGTGTTTCCGCAAAAAAAAAAACAGGACGACGACAAACTTCTTAAACTTCTCAAAAATTCTTCTTAAACGGCAGACAAAAATTCTAATTAAACCTGGATCCACTACGCAAGAAACTTCCACAAAATTCAAAAATCACGTAACCGAAGAAGCGCCGGTTGGCTTTGTAACGACTAAAAAGCCCCGCTCTCTTCAAAAATTTTCTATTTAAGCCAAAAGCCCTTCTCCTTTCTTCAACATCCCGCCCGCCAATCACGCGAAGCGTCGATTTTTCAACTTCTTGCCAAACGGCACGTACGCCCGGCAATTCTGCGAAGAACCTTATCTCTACTTCGCGCTATACCTCGTTAACGGCAAATAAAATTTAAAAAGAAATTTACATCGAAAAAAATTCTAGGAATAAAATAAAAACAGAACACTTCTAAGAAATTGAACCAAAACTATAACATGAAATTTACGCAATCCTGTGTCTCAAATTATTAATAACCCCCCCGGTTAATTAATTGAACTAAACAAAATTGTCACATCCAGACGCTCTATAATTTCTTTCAAGTTACAACTAAAACAAAATAACACAACAACAACAGTATACTTAACATTTTTCTACCCGCCGACATTTCAGTAACTACCGTTACAATTGTCGCGCAACGGTAGGGTGGAATTAACGAGCTCTGAGATTTTTTTCTATTTATTATAACAATTGTAACTGCCCATTACAAGCAATAAAAACATAGGTTTGGCGTTACAAAAGTACAGTATTATAAAACTTTCTATCGACACGATATCCAATAAAATAAACAAATATAGCAAACGAGCTCCTGGGTATGGCTATAGCATGTGCAAAACCAAATTTTAAACCTGATGTTAGTTTTGCTTTTATTTAAAGTGTATATGTATGAAATTTCATTTAATTGCTTCCATAAATAACAAAGTTAGCACTGCACATCCTACACAAAACCAAATTTGCAAATGGCGCTACATTTGCTTTTATTCCAAGTGGCTATGGTTCAAATTTCATTTGAATGCCTCCATAAATAAGAGAGTAGGCACTGCGCATGCGCAAAACCAAATTTTGAAACTGGTGTTAAATTTTTTTTAATTCCAATTGGCTTGTATGAAATTTCATTTAAATCCCTCCATAAATACGAAAGTTGGCACTGCGCATGCGCAAAACCAAATTTTGAAACTGGCGTTAAATTTGCTTTTATTCCAAGTGGCTACGTACCAAATTTCATTTTAATAGCTTCATAAATAAGAAAGTTTGCAATTCGGTGATCGAGATGCGCAAAGGGCACTGTGAATGCTGATCGATTAGGCCACAGATTTAAATATTTAAATCTGTGATTAGGCTCAACTGTTGGAATTGTGTTTTATATGGCTAAAGCTATGCTTAATTGCATAGAGCCATATAGACCCACTTAATATGGGAGTTTGTAACAATCGCAAATAAAAGTTAGATAAATGATAGGATACCAGTACATGGAAAACGAACTCCCTTCAGTGGTATGAGGGTGAAAGTATTTCTAAAAGAGAGCTCTATCTTAGTGGGCAGTGAATGGAAAACAAATGATCAATATTATAGGTACCTAAATTAGGACTTCTTTTAACGACCGTGGATTTCTGTAACATAAATTCACGAATTGATGCCTCCAGAGTCATACACTTTAGTAATTGTAAAATAAGACAAGGGTTTAACCGTTGAGTGAAGGTTTAACCTTCCTTTGGAAACTGAACAAAGTGTTCTACGTCTTTCTCATCGAAGTTTAGACTGATTAAGATGTAGTCTGAAAGTTTATATTCTCACAAGTTCTGAGTAGTTTTCCAGCGAGTTAACACGAATACTATCATCCATCATGTATCACCTAAAGGGTAGAGTAATAGGTATCCAGATTCCAGAAACGATGTTGTGTGAAACCTGTCATTTAAGCCGTTGCCTCTAGCATGAAACTTACTTGTTCTCTGTATAACTCAGAAGAAAACTTTTATCCGTTTGCCGGTGAACGCTTTGAAGAAACAATAAATCTCGTGCGGTTTAAATTAGGCAAAGGTGACAAGATTCTTCCACGTTTAAAATTAGCAATGGAAAGTCGTGTGTGTAGTTGTTCTAATTTTATCTGAAACGTACGAAAAGTTGCGTTGGCTTATCAAATGGAATTTCGACATTAGGATTGTAGTTCTAAATCACAAAATAAAATCGAAATACTTTCGCGTTTCAGAAATGATTGATGCTTCCGTTTATTTCCGAAACGAGAACAAAAATGGCAAACAAGTTTCCATATTTTATCAGTTTCCCCCGAGTAACTCCAGATTTGCTTTCAATCCAACCGTAATGCGTTTTTTTCGTAATTAATCACGTGGGAATTGTTGATATAGAAAATTTCAGTAAATCAAAACTGAGCTCCATCTGTTTACAGCCGCGGCCAACGAAGTTTGCTAATTTCAGATATACCGCACGCGGTTCTAATTATAAACTCAGTCTAGAAATAATGGATACTTTGCAAGCATCCACGGAATTTCTTAACAATTTACCGGTGAATGACGTGGAAAAATGTGACGAGACCGATTTAAATAAAATTAAAGCCCTAGTTACCCCCGAACAAATACTGAGTGATACCGTTGCGCGAAAACGAAGAACATTATCGAAAAAACACACAAATAGAGTGCGAGAACAAACGCCCGGTAGAGATGTCGTTGAGAACACAAGCAGCGAAGACGAACGAATCGAAAAACCGAAAACTCCCGAACGCCGACGTAAAAAACTGAGCAAAGTCAAAAACGACCCTGATAATCTCGAACCTCGCGAAAGCACCCCGAAGCCAAACGATCAAAAGAAAAACAGCCTAGTAAGTACGACCCAAAATGAGATCTTGGCCTTGCTGAACAAAGCGAAACGCGGACTGAACGCCAAAAAAGAAATCGCCAAGCGCAGCCAGTCCGTACCTTCCCAATTACTCGAGTTTGATGAACTGAACATCGTGACACGAAAATCTTCCTTACGAACCACGAACGATGTACCTAAAGCTCCCATTCGCAAATCTTCATTTCGGAAAACCGCCGACGAGCCCAAACCTGCACATATCGCCGACGAACCTAAGGTAACCAAACGAAAAGTCGCAGACGCGATTCCGAAAAGGAAACCCAGCCCGTCTCCGAAAATAATCGAGATACTCGATCCGAAAACGTCAAAAGTGGTAAAGAAGATCTCGAGAGGGGTCCCAGAGCTTCGTGTTACTCTGAGGGGGTTAATTTGCATTTTTAAATACTTGTCCGTAAGGGAAATTTATAAACTTTATCAAGAGTTTAAGAGGGAGAGGTGGAGAGAGTGGGACAAGATTAGGCGACTACGGAATAAATGCGTATCAGATCTGCTAGCTATTATGATCTTTTGTGGACTCGGTGGAATCATGTTTAAATACGTGGAGGGGGCGTTCGAGAATTTCTACAAGTGCGGGGTTAAAAGAGTGAAGAGGGATTTTATTGACGTGTTGTGGTACCGCAGCCACAACCTACGCGAGGACGAGTGGAAGTCTCTGGCGCGTAGTAAGCTGCGCGTTTTCGAAGAACAGCTGCATGTAGCTCACGAAGCCGGCATGCGAACTTATAGCGGACAGCGATCGTGGAGCTTCCTTAACGGTGTCATCTACTGCTTAACAATCGTGACCACTATCGGTATCCCCTTCCAAATAGTCGCGAAACCTCAACTGACCCAGTATTTTTGTTACAGGTTACGGTCACATGTTCCCTACAACAAACACGGGAATGGCTCTCACAATTGTCTACGCAATCATAGGAATTCCACTATTCCTGATTGCATTGACCGACTTCGGCAAGCTGTTCACCCGTGGCATCAAATTCGTTTGGTCCTTCGTGCGTAGATTGTACTACACTGGAAGCTGCCGAAAAGTACGAAAGACGGCTCATGTGCAGGTGAGGCTCATCTTCATTGCGCACTAATACTATGATATACATTCCTAGGACCTTCTTCAAGGAGCACAAATGGTTTACGACATCGCGAGATTGCGAAAACCTTCAATGTTTGTGTCGGCCCAAGACGCCGAAAATCCGAAGTCGCCTGGAACAGAACATTCGGCAACCCCTACCACGCCAGCCCTTTCACATTTTGAAATCGACGACGAATTCAATCTACCTATATCGGTGGCCATTTTTATATTGGTGCTCTATATTTTCTTGGGCGCGGTTATGTATTGCATTTGGGAGAAGTGGGATTTCTTCGGCTCCTTCTATTTCGTATTCATCTCACTGTCGACGATTGGTTTCGGTGACTATGTGCCGAACGACCCCTTCTGCATGATGGCATCCGTCATTTATTTAGTTTTCGGTTTGGCCCTCATGAGTATGTGCATTAACGTCGTCCAAGTCAAGCTGAGTGACACCTTCTCGGACGCGTCGGCGAAATTAGGTGCTACGATCGGATTAAATGTTAACGAAGAAGATGGTAGCATTGATACGGTAACTCCCGCTCCAATTGAAATTCCAGACGTTCACCAAGACACATCTAAGAATGAAGATCGAGAAGTTGAGGTCAGTAGAAAGAGCGGGAAAAGGGACAAAAGTAGTAAAACTAATGACAGCGAGAACAACGCGGCTGAAAATGAAGTGACTTCTTAATGTTTGTTATTGTCTCAGTTTTTATTGCATTGTGAAACTGTAAATTGTGATTTACTTGTAGTTTAGAATTTTGTTATTGTTGATTTATTTTCGAGAGAACTGTGAAATATATTTGTATAAATCTTTTCCGAATACCTGCTACAATTGTTATTGTATTGTAACATATCTAATGCCAAAGAGAAATCAACAATGAGTGTGAACTTTACGCGCCAAGTCCCAAGGTTGTCAGGTATTCCATCCCAAGTTACGCCACTGGAAAATGTTTTGGCGGGAAGTGCACAATTCAATTGCACACGGTCGGCAAGTAGATGCGCTATGGTTATTTCCTCATGAGTGCTGAAGATTGTAGTGTAGCGGAGATTAGATAATCTACGCACCATTATCATTATTATTATAAGATAGTTCTGAGTGCGTGCGTTTATTCAAGAAACTTGGTTCAAGTTTTTCTTCGTTTTCTTTGTGAATTTATCATGAACATTATTGAGAATACGGTTTTCAATTATAGGAATTGCGAGTTTTCTAAGTTTTAATCTATTTCTACCTCTTTCTTAGTAGTTAAACGGTTCTGCCAAGTTTGGTAAAAAAATTCCCGCTCCTTCTTGGTGTTGCAATTTCCATGTCACTGAGTGAGTATAAATTCTCTAAATACACGACAGCATTTTATTTAGCCTCGCCCGCTAAATACAGACATCCTTGCGCAATTCTGTAACCTTAGTAAATGAAAAATGTGATCTATCAAACGATTTTTTTCAGGAATGTTATGTTTGGCACAAACTCTTCAAAGCAGCGCACATAAGCAAACCAAACCAAACCAAAGGTGTGCACAGTTGTCAGAACATGTAGAAGTGAGACGATTGATTTTGTAGGAAAACCTTTATGACACAAACTGACAAAAACCCAGTGGCGGATTCAGCAGGGGGCAACCTACGACAAGACAAAAAGGCTTGGCGAAAAGTCAAAATAGCACCCTCTTAAAAGTTATCAAAAACTTAATTTACAGTATTTCCATTACATTTTCTATTTTCTGTCTTTCTAAAAATGTGCACTGTGTACAATCTGTTCTCCGTAATCGTAATTGGAGGATGGAGCGTCTTTACGACCGAAGTTTTATATTCACAATGTGTCGCTCCTGAAAAGCTTAACTAATCCACCTACTAGTCGCGATGAACAAAAGTCAGTGTGCGAAGTAAGCATGAACATAATATAAAAATCTATAGTAGACTAGATTTTCCCCGCGACTTCGTACGCTCGATATTGACGGATATACAGGGTGTCAATTTTAAAACGCAGTCGGCCATATTTTCCAAACTAAAGGAGATATTGAAAATCGCCCAAAACCGTTTCGGGTGTATCGAGGGGAAACCAGAATGACGTTATGAGTGACAACCCCCTACCCCCCATTAACCCCCCAATCCCCCCCTCTTCAAAAAGCCTAAATGGCAACGCCATACTTGTGACACATCGTTGAAAGGCTACTGAAAAATGCTTCCCAGTGGTACCAATAAAGTCAATATTCATTAAGACAATTTAACAAAATTTTTATAATTAACAAAAAAAATAAAAATTAAGCCATGCCTATGTTCAAGATTGGGTCGCTAAATTCGAAGAAACGGGATCTATTATCAACAAAAAAGAAAGCAATCAAGGTTGCTTAATGAAGTAGCTCAGGTGGAAGTTCTTGGCCAATTTGCCATAAATCCCTCAATGTCAACATTTAGTTTTTTTTTGTTAATAATTAATTTTTGTTAAATTGTCTTTAATCAATATTGACTTTATTGGTACCACTGCACATCGGCACGAGGCAGGGTAAGTAATCTGGCGCATGTATCGATCGGTGCGCAAAACAGCAGAGTGCGACATCAACGAAAAAAGAGGTTTTTAAAAAAATCCTATAATCCGGTCGGGTTCCATTGTGAATCTAAACCAGCTGGGCCTGTATTCTTGAATATCTGGGAGGAAAGCTTCAAGGAGAAGTGGCGGTAGTTCACCTTAAAACAGCGAATATCGTATTCTTGAAAACCTGAATTGAGAAGTGAATGTTCCCCCGTGAGTTCTATGTTCCTTGCCTTTTACGGTGGAGAAAACGAATTCCCGCCAAGGTTTCAAACCTCAATTTGTTTCATTAATTTAGAGTTAGGGCAAGAGCTTCTTGATAACATTTATTCTACGTGTTTACTCGTAGCATCTACTTTATTAGTCATTTAATTATAACCACATAAGCTATAAAGTGTGGAAATTTTGTATTCCTCGTTCACTATGGATGTGGATAAATTCAATGATATAATCTTGAATAACATCATTCGAGATTATTCAAATTGTAATTCATTAAACCACTAAGACAGTGTGTACAACATGCATCCGCTGACGTATAAAATCGAAAAATGAGGTTAAATTACTCCGTTTTCCAACTTGAACATATAATTTGAAAAGTTCGATGAAATTTGAGTATTTGGCAACTCTGTGCGCAGTATTATTTTCTCACGAAACTGGGAAAGTGATGTATGATCTAAGGAAAGTGTTCAAGAATACGTCATATTGGTTCCCGCGAACCGAATTTCCGAACTCCATCCTTATTCAGGACACCGCTTTACCGAATAGAGCCGAACTCATTATTTCACGTTTCCCAACTCAATTCAGAGTGCTGTGCTGAACTTGGTGGGGAGTCTGGTACTTGATTGCGAGAGCAGATCCAGGAATTTGGTTTAAAAAATGTATGATTAAGACTCAAATGAGTACATTGGAGATCAGAATAGTTTCAATTAAACATATCTGAACATTAACTTCATTTAAAAAGATTTGCCTGTTAAATTCTGTAACTAATCCGTACTGATTAATTGTTCATATTTATTTCACATACTGATTTCCCACAATAATTAATATTTGATAAACAACTTATATGAAGACTTTCCATCTTATTCGCGTATGGTATGGTACATAGGTAAATAAGTCACGACACCAAAAGACGACTCAGGTTATTTAAGTTCCGAAACCCCATCTAAGCGAATTCCCGAACTCCACCCTTTACGTACATCGACATTCATTTGAGTTCCGAAACCCCATCTAATTCAGCAGGGCGCGCTCAATTTGGTAAACGTAAACTATGGCATAGAGGTAAAAGCTTCGACCATTTAAACCTGGACTGCTAGCGTCGTATAATATTTAATATAAAACTTGAAGCCAACATCTGCATCGCCATCACTGGGTATGACTAAAATAGAAACTAAATCTGAGGCTCTAAATATGAAATTTGCAAGGACAAGTGCATTTTCATCTACTGTCATTTCTTCAACTTGTTCTTGGTCAGAGAAACTATCGACATTTTCATTTGATAGATTTGGAAAAATTGAAGAAACCGATTTAACCTTTTTTTTACTTATGCGGAAAACGTTTCTGTTTTAACGTCCTTGTTTTTGAGGTTATAAACTGCATCACAATTTTTTACAAAACAACTTCAGCGTTCCATTTTTAATTAATTATATAAAAGATTACATAAAACCACTATAAAACACTTAAAATTAAATCTCGTAAAATTGATGTGTGTCAATTTCGTTTCACAAAACGCACAACTGCCTTGTGAAGGCGCTGCTGATGTTGGTTTCATAAATTTTGACTTGCAAGCAATCCAGTTATTTTTTCATCCAAGGGTAAAGGCGAGTTGACACGGGGCGTAGTCCACGGTCGTGCAAGTCATGACCATAGATCACTACTAGTGTAAACACTCGAGTCGCGAAATATGATCGTCTAAAGTTGTAGTGTGACACGACACGAATGAAATCAAACGCGTTTGATTTTTTAAGCGTGAATTTAGTCGTGACGTTGTCATTATCGCTTTTTCGAGTGAATAGTTGAAACTTTCTTCGGACATTCTTAACCATATAACTATGTATAAAAGACTACATATATGTTCTTAACATTCTTTTTAAAGTCATCGGGATATGCAGTTAGTTCCTTGGTTAGCGAGCACCCACCAGAGTTCCTGTCCAATATCCACTTTCTGGTCCACCACCTCCTTTTCCTTCTTGCTTGTACTTTGTTGTTATTATTCTGTTGTTTTGCTAATTCTGTCGCTAATAACTGACACAAAACTAAACAACCCTCTACTACCAACGACTGCATATTCACGACTAAACACAAAAATGTTTATTCTGTGTAAACCTTTCCACGAACCAATACACCAGTTTTCGTGACATCACGAATTAAAAATTTCACGAATACGTGTATCACGGTCGTAATACACGCTCCATGTCAACTCGGCTTAAAGGTCGTGAGTTAGTAGGTGTTCGGCTCTATTCGGCGAAGCGGTGCGCTGAATAAGGATGGAGTTCGGAAATTCACTTCCGGCAGTGATAGTGAGCTCTGTTCACCAAACAGATGCAGTTAAGCTCCTCCCAAAAAATTCCCGGCAAATTTAAATGAACATTTTTAATTGGCCGAATTTTCAAAACCTGTAACACACGCAACTATTTGTTTCCAATTATAATTGCCGTATCTTAATTGGCATCCTTAACGTCAAACCTGTCATTGCGTTTTGTATTTGCCTTACCTCAATTTGCCGTTAATTTTATTTATACGAAGAAAATAATCTTTTTGAACTTAAGAAACAATTTGAAACTATGCACCGCTGTGTTGAAAGGTCAATATTCAAAACATAACACTTTTTAGTCATACAATGTGACATGCGATTTTAAATTTCCCCGATTTTTATGACTGTGAAACGGGTCTGCTATTACATTGGCCAAAACTTATTGGGAGTGGCTTAACTGCATCTGTTGGGTGTACAGATTATTAGTATCCCGTTCCGGAAACGCTCCTGAACACAGATTTTCCTGGGGATGCACAGACACATAACACAAATTTCATCAAAATCCCACCACAGTTTAGGAGGGGTTTCGTAATGACCAATCGAGATTTGTCCCACCAATGTTTTGCGAACTTCACGGACCGATTATACAACAACTTCTTTGTTGGAATTGGAAGAGCTCAGTAAGTTCGGTCAGACCATGGGCTTGCTACTCAAAATTTTGGAAATGAAATATGTTATCATGCTACGTGCGCCATCTTATAACCCATGGCATTGCTAGATCAATGCGGTAGAAAACATTACAGTTCTCTTTGTGCGAAACCGTTACTTTTTTGCAAAATGGAAACTGTAATCGGCGTTTACGAGCAGGTGGGACGTGATCTTATATAACCTCATACCTACACGTGTTTTGTTTGTAAATTGTAATAGCTGCAATGCCAAATTGCAGCGAAGTCGATGACGTTAAAATGGGTGCGAATATTCGGATTTTAGTTCGAGTGAATTCGCCTTATCAAAAAGATATTCTAATTGAACGCGGAATTGTTTGTTGTATACCGCTCGCAGTTCCTATTCGACAGTCATTCAACTTACGTTCGATGCGGATGCGTACGATGTGTATGCTTTTATAAATCAGCCGTGGCAAAAATAGCATGTGATATTTCGCACCTTTGATTTACCTAGTTCTTGTAAAATGGTCAATATCGTAATTGGAGGAGTTGAAGGGTATGATTTCAGTTTTTTTTTCTGTACTTCACTTGTACATTTGTAATTTTATTTCGTTTTTCCAATTACAACAAACTCGTCGATTACGATTACGACGACCCTCGTCAGTGACCTACGCGCGCTAAAAAAATTGTCTGGCTCAAGAAATTTAACCAGACGCGGATCCCTTGTTGCTTGTCCTTTTTACTTTCGTTAAACTACATTCACTTTTTAATTACGTGAAAGTATCCCAAAGACAAATTCCTATTAATTGTTTCTTCAAGGTTAAAAGGAAGTTTAAATTTATAGGTAATTTCTTCGATATTTCCCACTCCACTATAATTAAATATTGTTAATCGAAGTGTGACAATTGAGGTACAATAATATCTTTAAATTACCATAACTTAATTGTCGTAATAAATTAATATTAAGATTACTAAAATAAACGAAATATCAACAATATCGTGAAGGCTTTTCGTTATTATCACCAAACGGAAATTCAAAAGGATATTCGATGCGTTTATGTAAGAGTAAGAGGGGCCTTTAAAACAGTCGATTGGGTAATTAGAAAAGTTCAATTGTTTGAAAGCAATATTTGCGGTCGAGCGCAAAAACGAACTACGGTTTCTGCTAAAATTTGCTATTTCTTTTGAAACAGATTTGGTAAAGGTACGTTACCTATGACGCGTCAGAAGCGGTGCGGCTTTTCTATGAATGCGGCAGCCGCTGACTACTGAACTTCTTACTTGAAAATTTTAATATAGCAAAATGTGACCGAAAGCTGTTGCTGTGTTTCCATCTGGAAGACATCGAGGAAGAAGAGGAAATAATCGCAGAACAACTTCTTCAAAGACATGCTGCGATGCATTCGATATTCAATATAAGACGTGAAGTGAGATTTTTTAATATTCTATAGCTAGAGATTGGGGAGCTCTCTTAGGGACTCAGGGAGTTTTTTCAAGTAAACTATGCTCCCATTGCTTTCCACTTGGGCGGTGTAAGCGTCGGCCTTTATTGTTCCAATCAACGATTTTTACGCTCGCGGCACCAAAGTACGATACCTACTTTATGAGATCGTACATCGTAATATCTATTCGCCAGTCCGTCCGAATGTAAGAGCTTCACCAGTTTTGTTCAAATTTCGTACGCGGGTCCCTCGTACCTCTTAGGTGATATTAAATTTTCTCCCGACCGGTCCACCTGTAGTGTTGCTCCTTGTCCCCAAGAGCAAAAGGCGAGTTGCGCCGTGAATGCTATCCGTGGTCGTTTCATTTTTTAGCGCATTTTTTATTACGAATGCAACAATATACGTTACAAAAAAAGTTGGCAACTTTGTTGGTTTCAACAGGATGGTGCACCGGCGCACAAAATCCTAATCGTGTGAGAATGCCAAATGAGTTGTATGACAACGTTACCTGGAAGATTTGCGCTGCAATTCCTATTCATAAAAATGCGTGCCACTTACAGATTAACTGCAACATATCGTTCACATAATCATGTTGTACAAATACACATTTTTATGGCGAACACCGCGTTCAATCTAAACGAACGTTATCTGCCCCGTGCTATTTCATTAAACATAAGTACAAGTTAATTTACCTACACGTGTATATAATTCAATTTACGAATTACGAAAGATATTTGACGACCATGAGACTTCACAGTACTTCATATTACCTTAAAATGAACGTTAATTTAATAGTCTTTTTGCAATCCAGTGCATCCATTTACCAAAAATTTGCTATGGCTTTGTTTCCAATCGGTTCGGCCCGAGGTTCGGCCGTTTAGCTGGTAATGGGAGTACAGACAGACCAGACCGACGGACATAATCGAGATTTTGTTTGATGTATTTCCGTCAAAAAAGTAGGGGGTTGTTTTTTACTACTCTACTAACTGACAGGCGGGAAAAAAATAATGGATGTGTGATATAGTGTCGTTAACTTGGGCCCATTCCTTATACATCTCGATGGTTCCTATAAACACATTGACGTCTTGATCTGTTTTCCCCGCAAAACGAACCGTGCAACGGGTTTCCACTTTTCCTCGGTATTGGTGGCGGATCATACCTTAATCCCTTAATAAACTCATTGAGCTGGTCGGCGGTGGTAGTGATTGCTGTCTTAGATCATATAAACATGGATAGAGCTATCTCATAAGCTCTACTAAAAGACAACCGTCGCCAACATCCCAACGTGCATTTTTATGCCTATCATCTTTTATTATTAGTAAGTTGTAATGTATTTATCCTTTGCCGGGTTGATTGTAAAAGTGCGCAAGCTTGGCGATTGTAAGGACGTTTGTCCGTTTGACATCGTATATTCGCAAACAGCTGTTTTTGTTGTTTAACCTTGCTTGACTTTACATGGTTATATATGAAACTAAACTTTTAATACAGTTCTGTACTAAATTGTCCTATAAAGATGTATTTATTCATGTATTGAGAACCTTTTTTACCCTAAATAATAAATATTGCATTGTTTATTAACATTGTGAGGTTAAAGATTTGAATTTTCTGATTGGTTACTAACACTGAAACTGTACATGGAATAACAACATATAAATTGTACGTCGACAAGAGAGATACAGCACAAAAGTATGTAGAGTCTTGAATCAGAACATGTTGGCGACATAGTGTAATTGCTTAGAGAAGGAAAGAATATAGTCTAAGTGTAATTGCATCGCTCCATCCATGTTTATATGATCTAAGATTGCTGTCATCTTTCTTTTGTTTGGCTTCTTGTTACAGGGCCACACGCGCGCACACTGTTGATTGTCTGCACGAGTAGGAAAAGAACTCTCGATTTGCGTGTGTTCTTCCAGCGCTGGCGACAGCAGAATTTAGATCATCCAAATTTACACTCTTTGTCTCTCTCTTAAACCTGTCCAAAGTTTCTGGAAGTACACAGGCGCATTCCGTAATCCGAAAGACACCCGTCGGAACCGGTACCTACATTCCAGAGGGGGTAACGATTGCTGTCTTGTCATGACCTTTTTCGTGAACTTTGATCTTTTTTTTTTATTTTTTTTTTTATTTTGCCTTTATTTTTAAGTGGGCGGGGTTTCAGCCGAGGCTGCTAGATCTAGATCTACTAGTATCCGCACTGCAGGTCGATTGTGGAAATATAACCAGTGTGCTGGACGACGTGCAGCAAGTCATCGATGGGGGTAAAGGACAATGATCTGGGCGAGTTGCCAGATTTAGCTGCCGGAACTTGTACAGACGTGAATTTTCCATTTGAAGCTCCTTTTCTAGTTGTAGTCTTCGAGAATGTGACAACTGGTATTGTGATACGAAAAATGCGGCACCGATGTCAATCCGGTGTTGGGCGTTTCGTTATGGTTCTGTGAGAGCCTCAAACACTTCTTCATTTTGGAACAGTAGCTGCTCGAGCGCCCTTCTTTCATCTTGGGTAAGATGTCTTCCTTCTTCCTGTTTTAATGGTAGAGGTGTGTTGTTCAAGAGCAAAACCTCCAAATTCATTACTGGTTGGTCGTCAACGTCCAATATTTTCCTAGAGACGGTAGAACTCAATTTTCTAGTTTTCTAAGCTGATGGTGTGTAAGTGCCATACGACAGTGGGTGGCGTTTCTGGCAAACCTGCCCAGATTACTTCGGCTTCCTCACTGATTGGAGTCTTTGATAGTGGAGTGTGCACCATACTTTTGTCCTCTCGAAGTGGGGTGAGTAGCATGGAAAGCCGGTACTTTTCGAGCATGTGCACCGCCCCGTTTGTTGTAGCTGTCTCTTGCAACGGGTTTACGGTGAGTTCTTGCAGAGAAACTTCTTTTTCTATAATAGAAATCGGCACGATCAAGCGTATACGAACACGTTGATGACGATTCCGGCCTCTTCAATGACATCTAACCCTAGGGGTGTCTTTGTAAAAAATGGTGCATTGGAAAAAAGTACCTACCACTGTTACCCGTAACTTCTTTCTTTCGAGCACTATGGGCACTAAAGATATCTTTACGGTCTCGCGTGTTTTCTTTCCATCAGAGTGAGTTGCGTTTCTGTATTAGTAAACTGGTGACCGTGCTTTTCCAATAGCGGTTGCAGTTCGTCACTGTGCGTCGCCTCGGGACGACACTTTGCTCAATAATAGGTGAAGCGATGCATGAGAAGTAAATACAGTAAAAGGAAAGTGAAAAGAACTTAAAAAATGTTTAATTAATCTAAGATAACTTTGGTTCAAAAACCACTCTGCAGTAATCTATAGGGTGTTTAACTTAACTGTGTCGAACCGCTTAACGTGGCTGGTCTCGTGACTTAACGCACATTGCCTCGCGCTTATGAACGGAAACTGTTTTCTCTGTCGCACACTTCGACGCGAGAACTTTTACGGATTTTTCTCCCACGACTCTCTACAAACAACTAATTTCCCACCACATTCATTTTTAGCCTCGTTTTTAGCGCAGTCTGCGCAATGTCATCTGTCTTATTTATGGAGATATTTTATTCGAATTTTAACCACAGATGCTTCTAGTAAACACACGCATATCGCATATTGTAAAAATCAAATTTTCTTGTTTATGGAGATATTTTTTTGGAAGGTTAACCAAAGATTCTTCTAGTAAAGTCAAACATATCGAATTATGTAAAAAATCAGATGTGCGCATTAGCAGACTGCACAATGTAAATTTTCTTATTTATAGAGATTTTTTTGAAATTTTAACCAAAGATTGTTCTAGTAAAGGTATCGCAGATTTTAAACCTCAAGGGTGCGCATGCGCAGACTCCGCAATACTAAGTTTCTTATAAATATTTATGCCTTTGTACACACAAATAGTCCGTTAGATGACCTTTCGGGAAGTACTGATCAATCAATTCATGGAAATTGCGCTCAAATTACTCGCCTTAAGGCGAAAACCTTTTTTTCATTTTTGGAAATGCAGTATTGGATTTGACGTCAAAGCGCAAACAAACATTAAAATTGGCCGACCATCAAAATTCATAGTAACAAAAAAATTGCGAAATTCCAGCGCGCTTAGGAAGGAATCTCATGCCCAGTTGCACCAACAAAATTAAGCCTTGCTTAAAGTTAAGTAGAACTTAAAATCTATGGCAACGATTATTAAAGACAATCGTTGCCATGGTATTTAAGTTATGCTTAACTTTAAGAGATACTTAATTTTGACGGTGCAATTGGCCATGTCAGTTCTTTTACCTACTTTTAACTACCGGTAGTTACATACGCGTGATATGGTGCACTGTTAACCTTAACATAATTTTACTATGTTGTCAATTAATGCGAATCGATAACTAGCGCGTCGCGTACCACCATGTAATGTGATTGCGAAATTGAAATTTTCCTATCCGATTTTCCACATCCCCTATATACTTACTTATCAAGTCATCTTTAATTTCAGTTAAATTGAAGCCGAGTTCGGCTCTCTCTACTATCAAGCAATTTTTAGTATTCTTACAAATAAAAATTAGAGAAATGCCGCAACGGAATTTTGGTTTCCTACCCTCTCGGTCCTCGGAGAACAGAAGATAATTTTCTTTAAGAAATCGGTTTTTAGATGATTTAGTTTCGTACATAAATAAAGTTTGCAACAAACATTTTCTATGCGTCAAGTCTAAAATGCCACAGTGCCTAAAAATGATGTTTTTTTTTTTCTTTTTAGGGGCGCAACTCATACAACGGTAATCCTGTTTGATTCCCGCGGGAGCATATTGTCAAAAGCGAAAGGACCCGGAACAAACCATTTTCTATTAGGAATGAAAGAGTGCAGGAGAAGGATAGCAGAATTAGTCAATGAGGCTAAACGAGAAGCTGGACTACCGGACGACGTCCCTTTGGCAGCTCTTGTAAGTTTGTTTATTGCTCTAGATTGTTGCAATAAATTTTTCGTTCTTGGTAAAACCCGTACTTATTATTATCACTTACGCTACTGCGTCAAAGTTCGATTTAAGTAGAACATTAACACACTTTCGTTATCATTGACTGTACTTTCAGGGGCTCGCGTTAAGCGGCTGTGAGCAGGAGGAAACAAACCAAGAGTTGGTTAGGGGGTTCTTGGAGACATTTCCCTGTCTAAGCGAACGGTATGCGATCGGAAGCGATACGGACGGATCTGTTGCGTGCATATCGAACAAGGGTGGAATTACATGCATTGCGGGTACCGGCTCGAATACAATTTTAATCAATCCAGACGGATCAAAGGTCCAGTGTGGGGGTTGGGGGCACATACTGGGCGATGCTGGAAGCGGTAGGTCAATGGAATCAGTTTCTTTGTTTATAAAAATGCTCCTCCATTTAAAAATAAATGGATGAATGGAATCTATAAAAGATATAAATAGTAATGATAATAATTATTATTATTGAACCCGAGTGTTAATCCGATAGTAACAAAATTATTTTTCCAAATCAATATGAATAAATAAACAAATTATTGTAATTAAGTACAGCAGCGGTAGCCAACGGAAACCTGGGCTTTCAGTGGAGTGGTGGCAGGGAAGGGCTGATACGGACGGACTCGGGCGCCATCAGGCGAAAATCTCGCGCCTGGGGTCCTATTCTTGACCCTACGTATTTATCAAGGTTATTCGTTTTTTGAACCAAAACGATGCACTTTGGTCGAATGGTATTCTTGACCGTTCGAAAATATTTCGAATTCGTAAATGTCATTCGTTTTTACAACGAGCGGTATAAACCAGTCGAATTTATGACATGTGCCATTTTTTTTACCTTGACGTAACTTGTCGACCGTATTCAGAATATGTTTAAAAATCCATTTGAGGAATTGAGTGATGAACATATTTCATTTAACGAAACAACACACCAAGAGACATTGCACGTGAGTTAACGAACGCCTACAACAACGTCCATCTGTGGCTGAAACTCTCACATGCACGTTAATGTTAATTAACGCACTTGCATGTCTTAAGACAAGTCTCTTGGTCTGGTCTGGCTGGCCTTACAGCTACATACTTACGCATAGTCATTCTTGTGAAAGTTTTGGCGAGGGTTTTGGTTGCTGTACGATTTTTTGGAAGCGACCAAATTTCGTAGATATTACAAATTCCACTGTTCGCAACTCACTGTTAAGGGCCTCACAGAAGACCGACTTGTTCGTCCGATTTGCACGACGTGTAACTCAGTTGACACGATCGGACAAAGAAATCGGAAGTGCATGGGTAAAATCGGACGTCGTGTAAAATATCAACATCCGACTTTTTGCCTTCCGATCGAACAAACACGAGGTGTATGGAGTCTGTCGTACTTGTTCGACATAGGTACCAACAACCGACAACAGTCGGAAGTCTGTGGGGCCCATAAGCACTTTTTGTAATTTGCTCAGTTATAAGAAAGCAGTTGTGTATACAAACTGTTGTCAAGGAAACCTTCCGTATGAAGGTATTTACTGCTACCAAATTCTACGTTGCCAAACATATCATTCGAATTGAAATTACAAGCGTTACGAAGGGTACACATGAATAGCAAATGATAGTCGTATGCGAATTTTCATACTTCGTTTTAAAACGAATACGAACCAATTCGAGTGAGGTCAAGAATAGCACCCCTGGTCGAGGTCGGCGGTAGCCTCGGACTGGTGGGTGGGTCGACGCGTCCCGGTAGCCTCTGGGGTAAACTCCACTGGAGAAACGGTAGCTCCAGGGTCCAGCAGACGACGGCGGTTACTTCGGCAAAACTAAAACAAAATCACGGCAGACTCCCTCTAGCGGGAGCGAAAGCGACGCAGCTCAAATCGGTAGAAGCGGTGGAAAAGCAATTGCAGGAAAGCGAGCAATAATTCCCCCCTTTTAATTGGCGAAACGGAAAGTAATGTAAGTTCACCTTGCAGATAACGGAGCGTTAGAAACTGTTGCCAAAACAAATCCAATGAATACGGGTAACTTAATGTATAAAGCAGAATAAAACAGTACAGATCCAAATTGAATTTACGACCATGCTAGAGATTAATACGGTGCTTAAAAATGTGGCACAATATCTAAATACGTTACGGTTGCAAAAGTAAAGTTAAAATTTCGGTACTTACAAATGCAAAAGATCTTTAAAAAATCAAGCGTTTATAAAGAAATTCGGAGTTTGGGGAATAGAGAATTTCCAGCTCCTCGCTGTATTCAATACAAATGCGATTGGAACTATTTCGGTTTTTAATTAATTACTCGGCCTGCACTTCGGTACCGGAAAAATATGGGACCACAACAAAGAGTGTAGTAACCAGGCGGGATTTCTATTGCATATTTTTCTTGTTTTTTAACAAACGAATGCCCAGTTAAAATTTAGTGGCTCTTCAATACAAATTTGTCGTGTTGTAGCATTTTTATAAATTTTCCGGAAACCGACACATTAGGGGGTGCAAATTTTAGTTGGTACTGCATAAAAAGTAATACCTTTCTCTTACCAGTACCGCCATTGATTTAAATGGAGTGATTTTTTTGTTTTTGCGGTTAAAATCCATTACTAGGATGGCACAGATAAACGCGTCTCATTGAGATATTTAATTTTTCCACCAAGTTTTTGAGATATCCGTATTTGAAAATATGACGAAACCGCTAGACGCCTACCAGGTCCTCTTTTTCTAATGAAACTGGTAGCATAGACTAAAAAAACCCTAGACTTTTACTGCAATCATCAGGGCCGCCCAGAGGGGGGGGGGCAACTGGGGCGATTTGCCCCAGGCCCCCGATTTCAAAGGGCCCCCGTGTTGGCCGTGGATCTGTGAGGCAGAGTTGGACTGGGTCAAGCATAGAGTGACCCGGTGACCCAGTTAGTTTACTGACCCGGTGACCCAGTTTGACCCGGTGACCCAGTTTGACCCTGTATCCCAGCTTGACCCGGTGACTCAGCTTGACCCAGTGACCCATCTTGACCCAGCTTTACTCAGTGATCCGTCTTGACCCGGTGGCCCAGTAATTAAATTATTGTTAGGTATCATCCAAAACAATTTCAAGTAACTTTTAATTTTAAAAAAAACTTCCTCAATAATATTCGCCAACAAGCACGTAGCCCAATCTCATTCAAGAGAACTAATACCTAAAAAAATCAAATGCATTTGTTTATAGTTTGTAGTCAAGTAGTCAATGAAAGTATTTAGAGAAAAGATTTATTTGGATTAAGCTAACTAGTAGAAAAAAATTAAATGTGAATGAACACCTGTAAGCAAACTGGTAAGCCCTGAAGCAAAGAAACGAAGGAGGGAACTGTTTAGAAATAACATTATTCTAATACAATTCGGGACATGGAAAGTTTTTTACGGCAGTATTAAAGCAAACATCACAGAAATGGCAGTTGTCAAGCAATCGAGTATTATTTTCAACAAACCAGCATTTCATTTATTTCATAATCTCTACACTTGAACCGAGGGCACTGACTTAACTGCGTTATTCGATCAAACCAGGTTACTGGGTCGAATTGGGTCTCCGGGTGAAATTGGGTCGCTGGGTCAAACTGGGCCACTGGGTCAAGTTGGGTCACTGGGTCAAACTGGGTCACTGGGTCTAACTGAAAAGAGTACGACGTGACCCAGTTTAATTTAATGACCCAGTTGACCCAGTGACCCAGTCCAACTCTGCTGTGAGGATGAATGAAACAGCAATAGAGTTGCCGTTGGCACATTAACATTAACATTTTCTTTGAAATTTTTTCTATTCCAAAACAGGGCCCCAAAATTTACTTTGTCCCAGGCTCCTGAAATTGTCTGGGCGGCCTTGGCCATCATAGACTACAAAAAATTAGTCCATGCTGGTAGTAAATAAATCTACTCATTTTCATCATTTTATTGTGATAAATAGTCGAATATAAAAATGCGTTATCGTGGTCCGCAAAAGTGCGTAGGCTTTTAATCTTGTTTCAAAAACCTATCTGACCGTCAGATAAAATATTCTTGTTTCCGCCTTTATGGTAATCTATTTACAAAAACTAAATAGGTGGACATTTTTTAACTTACATTATTTTAATCTTTAAATATCCAATAGTTTTGTTGTTATAGGTATAAAGATACTGCGTTTATGAGAAGCATTTTTATATGTATAGATAGACGCATGTTTGGCATTGTGCCAATATTAGCTGCACATTTTCTTTGGCTTGTTTTGCAACAGAATGACTTAAATGTTTATTTGCAGCGTATGGAATGGCTTTGGAGGCAGTCAAGTGCTATTTCGAAGACAACGACCAATTTAAAAAGGCGCCATATTCCACCGACGTAATCTGGAGAACAATACAAGAGCACTTCGGAGTAACCTCCCATTTAGATTTGTTACCTCATTTTTATACGAATTTTAAAAAAGACCACATCGCCGGTCTTTCCAAAAAGTTATCCGTGTGCGCGGGTGAAGGTGACGAACTTTGTAAACATATATTTAAAACGGCGGGACGCGACTTGGCGCGCTGTATTGCGGTCGTAATAGCGAAAGCGTCGGACGAATTAATTAATCGAGAGCACGGTTTGCAGGTGCTTTGCGTCGGATCTGTTTGGCTGAGTTGGGATCTGCTGAAGGAGGGTTTTATACCAATTATAGAAGAGCAAACCGACGTTAGGCAATTATCTTTGGTCAAATTGACCACAACTATGGCCGTTGGGGCTGCCTACATGGCGGCCGATCGGTTGGACATTCAACTACCTAGAGATTATAATCAAAACTATGAAGAATTTTATCGATTTGTGAGAAAATAGTAATAGATCTTTATACGTAAATATTTTATCACTAAGTGATAGCACCTTGAAAATTTAACTCACATTGTGGTTTGTTCATTTTGTACAATGGGCCCATTTAGTAAAAATACCGCCGTTTTAAAAATAACTATAATTTTTTCTTAAAAATTAATTTTGAATCATGTTTTGTTGTGTAGTGCGACATCACATGGTGCAACTTTTTACTGCATAGTGTGTAAACCAAACAAGGCCCGCCCCTGCAAGTTTGCTAGAATTGACAATATGAGCATTTTTTTTAATCTGGTTCGTACACATTTCCTATTTCTAAATACCACAGATCTACACATACATACTGAAATAAACCGATACAACGAAATATCGAAGGATCCTCAGTATTACAATCACTTTTAACGACAATTTATATTAATCTTACATAAGTCATACACTTTATAGTTAACAAAAATGCATCAAATTCATGTCTTGGTCATTGAGATAATGCTCTTAATCTTGCTCCCAACGATATCAGTGCAAGAATAACGATTTTCACATGTTTTGATCAAGATCCATGTGGTCACGAGAAATAGATCAAATTCGCGTTTTGGTCATTGAGAGAATGCTCTTGGTCTTTTTCCCAACGATCTTGGTGCATAAATAACGATTTTGACATGTTTTGATCAAAATCCACGTGGTCGCCAAAAATAGATCAAATTCATGTATTGGTCATTGAGATAATGCTCTTGATCTTTTTCCTAACGATCTTGGTGCATAAATAACGATTTTGACATGTTTTAATCAAAATCCACGTGGTCGCCAAAAATCCATCACATTCATGTCTTGGGCATTGAGATAATGCCCCTAGTCTTTTTCCCAACGATCTTGGTGCATAAATAACGATTTTGACATATTTTGGTCAAAATCTATGTGACCTCAAAAAATAATTTAACATCTTTGAATCACACACATGCGGTTATCAAATGTGCACGTGATGTACTCTTTCAGCATCAAGATAATGCGTTTGAAAGCTTTTACAACTCCAAATTTATGTGTAAAGAATAATTTTGGGTACATTTGGCTCTAAAACTTTTGACATATACAACAGAGAAGAGTTATATTAAATTATTACACATCTAAGAGTCATAGGGAATAATCTAGCGAAAGTCCGAACTCGATACATGACCTAGGGAATGAAATATGTTGATTTCTATTATATTGAGCCCACAGTTTTTCCTGTTCCCGATTCACTCGAAACCCTATAACTTTTGTTTCTGTTGAACCAGCTTCCTGAAAATCAATAGCGTCCGTCCTTAATAGCGTACACCAAATGTCAACACAATCGGCCACTTTTAAAAAGAGTTAGAGCGCACACGGACGGACGGACGGACGACAACACAAAACTAAAGGATCTGAGGATCCTTAATAATAGTAAACTCAGGCAAGTTCTCGATTTTCATTTTTAATTTCGGAATTCGTACGGCGATTTGGACGAAATTTTATGGAGAGATTCTCGAAACGATTTCGCATCGATTCTGAGAATTTCGCTACTGGGAAAATTCGCCGGGCGGCTGGGGAGCATCGTCGCCGAGGTGCGCGGCCGTGGAGAAAAATTCGCCGTTTCCATACGGGTGGGGTTAGGACGTCGGGGATCCGGTTCGAGGACGAGGAGTTTAGATAATTGGCGCGACTTTTGGTAAGGTAAGGTAAGAAAATACCTCCTGCATCCTTCGGGGTAGCTGCCATAAGAAGCGAAAAAATTGAAAATTTTAGAAAAAAATTCGTAATTCGAAAACTAAGCCAAAGATCCTATTGCGGTTTTCTGAGATCTTGGCCGACGTGGAGGAGCGTAGTTGTGCCGGGGTGCGATTCAATTGTATGGTCCCGTTTGGGAACTGCGTGACTCGTGACCGTCGTGAACAAGGCGATTTTCGCATTTTCTAACTTTGAGGCCTTCTACAGGCCAAACCGTTCGAGTTAGAGCGAAACGTAAATTGTATGTGTAGATCTGTGTAAATACGAAACCCGGCGCATCTCGCTTACCATACGCTAAATAATAACACAGTCGTATTTAGTATTCAGACTAAATCAAAGAGTACCTAACTAGTAATTATTCTTTGACTAAATGGGCCCATTCATTGGTCGCACCCACCGCACTTATCATTAAATTTGTACCTATACCTTTTACCTAGTGGGGTTGCAATTGTAATTCTTATAATTAATTTAAAGTAGCCCGTGCACGCGAAGCTACACCTATTTATGGAAAGTCAAGACAAATATTTATACTTGTTTTCCATTTATTCAAGAAATCTGTTTATACTATGTAACTATGCTATCAAAAAAGAGTTGCTATCAAGTCACCTTTGGAATTTTTGTTTTCATGGGAAAGCATATTTAACTTGAACTTCCAAAGGCGACTAGACGTCCATCCTTTGTTGATCGTTCATTACAATTTATAGTGTCATGAGTTCCAAATAGTCTACCTTCTTTAATGCAGCTTAATGTATTCTTCAATAAACTGACAACAGTTATTACATTACATGATTTACACCTCAATTATTATATGATGGTAGCGGTAGAAACCATAGGGAAGATTTGACGTTCAGTCCTACACTGTAACTGTGATTGGTTAAAATACGAGCCAGTATTCCGTTGAAAAATAAAACGAGTCATATATTTTGTTAAGTTGGTAGTATCATTTGCCAACTAAACTGTTTAGCTGTCATTAGCTGTCAATATCAAAGATTTTCAAATTTCAAATCCAAAGGTAAAATCTGAATTAAAGGTAAGAAAATGACGCCAATTCTCGATGACAAAAGCTAAATAATCTAAATGGTCTCTTTTTAGTACCTACACCTTTTTTTAAAATCGCTTATCGCGTTCCACTTCTCTATTTTGTATGACGCGCACATTCCGGAACTTAAACACTTGTACCACATGTAAACACCATGTTATCAATTGTTCTATTGTCGAACACATTATCACAATAGGGTTGCCACATGGCCGGGATTCTCCCGGAATTAGCTGCACTGTCCCGGATCCCGGTTTTTCATATATAAAAATATAAATCCTGGAAAAAAATAACGGAACGTTTTGATTCAAAATTTACACTTGCCCAAACCCGAATACCTATAGTGGCGACACTGCATGAACCAAAAGAAATAGCCACAAACCTCGATCGCGAGATCATGACATACGGTGTGTGTTGTATGAGGTTATAGTAAACTAATTCAACCAATCACGCCGCGTTCTCCAGTTTTTTGTTTAATATTTTGGTTTTTGTTCCAGAAAAACATGCTTTTGTTAAATTTGATTGTCACATCTTTAACATTCTATTTTATTTTTTATAAAAATATTTTTTCTGTTGGTTCTTTTTATTTTATGCGTTAAAAACATGTACCTAGTTGAATTAATAGGTATGACATTAAAAAAACAAATAACAATAAAAAAAACTAGAAACAAAAAACAACAATTTTTGGCCAAAATTATGAAAATGACAATCAAGGTAGTACCCATTAAATTTTTGAATGTGGTATATTTTTACCTGGATATAATGTTGGTTCACAGAGGGATTGTGTCCTGGAATTCAACGCAATCAATGTGGCAACCCTATTATCACACCTGCAAAGCTTTATATGATTCTAATCTTAAAGATAGTTTTATTTTCTTTTAGATATTTTTACGTAGAATCCCAGTGGCATAGTAAAAAAAAATGTTTGGCCCACCGTTTCTGAGATTTAACCCAAAGTTGGTATTTTTTAAATGCAACGCCCTGTATAGCTTAACGTCAATTTCTTGAATTCTTTTTCTTGATCACAGTGATGTATCCGCAACCTATGTTTTTTTTTTAATTTTAGCTATGAAACAAAAATAAAAATTTTTTTACGGTTTTAAAATAGATGACTATGGATTCATGGAGATTATGATTTTTTTTATTGTATTTATGGCAGCAGATCCAATCAATAAAAATGACTGACGGTAGAAACATGTCAGTTCAAAATTTTGAAAAGTATGCAAAAAATTGACGTCAAAATATACAGGGTGTTTCATTTAAAAAATACCAACTTTGACGGTCTGTGATATTATCATTGAATTTATAATTATCCTAGAAATTCACTGATATTATCTTTGGTGTACTTATATGTTATTGTTTATTCCTTAGACTATGAAGTCTCTTTCCTTTTCTAATAATATTCATTAACGAATAAACAATAGTATTAGAACCTTAATGTTAATTGGTAATTTTCTATGCTTAGCAAGAGAACATGAGAGATCGAGACGGGCAAATTCTACTCAGTGAATGTTGGAATATTCATTCAATCATTTAACAGTGTGAAAACCTCAGGAAAACGTTTATTCAGAATATGAACAAATTAGCATAAAAAATGTTTTGATCCGATTACACTTGCTGACATATTTTGTTATGCGAGCAGTATCTCTAAAAACAAGATTTAAGCAGTTTTCTTGCGGATCAAGTGTTACAAGAGCCTCTTCGATGCGATCCTCAACAGCAATGTACATCGTTTTTCCACCAACCATAGGAACAGTATCCGGCAAACCAAGGTAGAGAACTAAATCCAATTCAGATTTGTTCGACCAGTCGTAGTCACTTAAAAGCTAAGGACAAGTGTTATAAAAATCAGGCTATAATGTACAGTGTGTCTCCGGACTGAACAAAAAAGAAAAAATTTTATAAAATGTATGATGCCCCAACATTACAAAGGAGTTGTATGTAGAACTGAACAGTGGGCAGAGGCTGTAAGATACTTGGCAGCTAAAAATAAATTTGTTTTGTACAGGAGAAAAATGTTATATAAAGAATGACACTAATTTTTTTTCCTCTTGTTCAGTCCATTTGGAGAATACTTACAGAATAGCATTGTGGTCCCCATCGTTGCAATTCGTATCGCACATGCTTAAAATCTAAATCTGTATAATTTTTTAATAGAACGAACATTTCATGTGAGAGAAACAAGTCAATAAACTGTCGAATATTGTCGGGCAAATTCTGTTTGCAAAGCACATCACATGATCGTCGGTTTGGAGGACCGGCATGATCCCATTCAAGATCTAAATCAGTCAAATGTACAGTGAGTCAACGTTTATTTTAAAACTTACCTGGCGAGTACAAATCTGCAACCACTTGCTGCCACTGATCTGTTTTTATAAAATCATGCAAAGAGAGTTCCGACTCCTCTTCCATCTGCTTTTGAATAGATTCGGCTGTCTCAGAGTCAAGATAGTCTGGATGTATCCATGATTCTAAATCTAAATCTACTAACTTTGGGTTTATAAATTCTTCGGTAAAGACTGTAGTATTTGAGATTGGCTGTGGTGGCTTCTCACATAATGGGTTTACTGTATGAAACCAACCATTGATGCTCATCCTACAGTCTTCTCTATTGACAATTTCTTCAACCTACAATTAGTCGGTGGTCATTATCTTAGCAACAATTGAAATGGTGCACCCAAACCTAGACCCAAACATCAGAGGGAATAAGGAGAAAGTTGAGTCCTAACGCAATACAATACAAGGCGTTTTTAATATAAATGTAATTGCATTTAATACTTTTAACTTGTTCTCCTTGATATCTATAAGTCTGAGCCTACACAACAAATTTAAATCCCTTACCAACCTGATGATACGAATTCGTAGACACAGGAAAAAATACAAATTGGTTATTGCGAGGATAAATACTTCGAACGACGTCGGAAGGTTCCCCCACAAAGTCCATTTCAAATAATTGTAAAGCTCCCCCACTTTCAGTCTTCCAACTTGCTGGTCCAGAAAAATACAAAACAAAGGCGATCGCTCGGCTACCCTGTAAATCGTCATGTACAAGTAGATAATCGGTATGGGTGTATAAGCTACACGTCGCCGATATGTTTACAAATTCCATGCCGGTCAGATTTTGTATCCAGTCCTTAACATCATTCTTTAAAAACTCATACATGCAAGAAACATAATATGAATGCACGTCTTTTAAATCTTTCGATTGGAAGAACTCGTATAAATCCAAACTTCGTTTGTTCCACTCTATTTCGTTAAATTCATCTTGAATTTTGAGTAGCACCGCTTCATCATCTAAAAAATTATGAACAACACAAACTTTGAAGGGCTCTTTAACTATCTCTACGTTATCATTTACAGCATATTCGCTATTTACATAATTTTGATGAAAAAAGTCAAGAAATGCTGTGGTAGTTAAATCATTTCGAATCGCTAGGGAAGGCTTCATTAATTTTGTCGGCGGTTCGGGGGTTACATACTGCTCCTTTGTTAATTTAGGGTAGTGATCTGAAAGAAATAATGAAGAATTATGGTCTACAGTAAATAAGCATACAGCCTCTAATTGTGGATTTCGTTAACAAATTTGAAATTATCACACAGTCATCTTCGGAATCAGGGTGCTCGCTGGAATTACCAGGAATATCCATGTTTAATTTTAAAAGTAAAATATTAAAATAGAAACTTTTGCGAAAAACTCTTGAAAACTTGAAAGGTGAGGTTATGTACTGTTAACGCGGGATAAATGAGCGCGTTCAGCACAGAGACATGGAGAGAGATGTCTCTGGTTCAGCACAGAAACTTTCAAGGACGCTCCAAAATATGAGATACAGAGCGCGCGCACATACCGGGCACTCAGTAAGGAGCGGATTTCTAATAATGGTTCAGTGGTTTCTGGGTGTAACTCCTTCGCGAAAATCACGAAGTGGGCGGCATCTATTATAATTTTTTGTAAGCGCTTTTAAAGTGAAAACAAAAATACTCCCATTTAATACCGTGTTTATTTGTGGAATACGTACTCAGTTTACTAAATAATTTATTCATGTATTTGTTTATAAACACCGTCGTTTTGTTGCATATATACATTTTGGGAGATGTGTTATTTCCCGTGCCTTATATATTTATCAAAATTTAAATAATTTGAATCTGTTTGGGTTTGTGCTATAACTTGACCCTGTTTGACTTTTTATTATTATTCACATTTAGTTGGGCTTCAAATTAGTTTTTAAAATGCAAAACGTTTATAAAAATAAGTGTATAAAATCTCGCAAAATTTGTTCAGTTCCAAAGTGTTCAACATATTGTGAAAGTGAGGTATCTCTACACAAATTTCCCGAGGATTTAACTTTTCGAAAGCAGTGGAAGATTAAATTGCGGATAGGAAAGCCCATAAGTAAATATATGTTTGTATGTAGTAAACATTTTCGACCAGAAGATTTTATACAGGTGAGTGGTTCATTGTAAACAATTTTGTGTTTCATTTGAACTTTACAGCATCTTCGACATCTGTAAGGCGACGTTTAAAAAGAATGTTTTACCATCACAGAATATACCAGTTAGACCACATGATACAGTGCGAAACCCTGTACAACGAAGTGATAGACCATGGTAAGACATTACACAATATTCCTAATGTGTATAGGTACTACAACGTACCCTGTAGATTACAGTCCGATAATACCAATGTAAATCTAGAAGAATTAGAAACAATGGATCAAACAAACATCGAAGCAGTGGAAGATAATGTCCTTTCTGCAAATAGCGCTCAAAAAGTATTGGAAATTCCATTTGATGTCCCGCAACCACATTGTTCTTTTACCGTTTCAAAAGGCATACAAACAGAGTGCTGTTATTATTATATTTCAATTTTGATACTTACTTATACTCCAATACGTGCGTTTAACAATTGTCTTGATAAAGACTGTTTCCTCTAAGGGTTGAACACAATCAAATAAGCAAATGGAACGAAAATGCAAAAGTAAACAATCACGCGAACGTATAGGAACCGTAGTAAAAGTTTTTGTTGTTCACTCCTATTTCAAATTTTTTGCATGTCTCAACGCCATCTATTGGTTGATGATTTTCGCGAATAGGCACTTTCATTCGGCTACTTCCCGATCATGATTTCAAGATCGTGATTCGTAGGATCACGTTTTACGAAAGAACGCGCGAATTTAAATCAAAGTATGGTTAAGTTTACGGCGTAGTACACATTTGCATTCGAATTACGTATTTTTTGTTTGAATTATGAAAATTATTTAAATATAGGTAGGTGGAAGTACTTGCAGGATTATGCTTCAGTTACAGATATAAAACTAACCTAACATTTCAGCAGAAATATCCTTGCATTAATAGATTAGGAGTTCGTGATCAATAAAGAAATCACAAAACTTTTATGTTCAGTTTGTTCACGATTTGACAACCCAAACGCGTTTGGATCATTGAAAGAAAACGCGTATTAGTATGATCTAAGTGTAACTCCTCTGGTAAGCCCGTAAGGGCCATCTAGGATAAAACAATCGTAATAGTTCACTCTATAAAGGCCCGTTTGTAACGATCACTTATTTAGTCAAATTTTTAGTCCTTTTTTTTCTTCAATAAAGATAAAGCTATCCTAAAAATGTCATAAATGATGAAACTGTATGTAACATTCCATAATATTTTTTTAGTACCTGTAAAATGTAAACATTTGTACATAACCTATGTTATATTAAATCTGGAGACTAAATATTTATCTTCTGTAAACTAAGATCTACTGTCAACGTATTATAGTGAGCTTTAAAAATGAATATAAATTTAATTTTAATTTTACAAATTCTCTATAATCTGTCAAAAGTTACTAAAAAATTGAGGGAAAATAGGACAGGTTCTAAACATTACAAAAATAGGACAACTTTCAGTTCCTAAAATAACTACCAAAAAATTGATCAAAGTTGATGTATGAAATGTTCAATTTTTTTGTTTCTAAAAAAATTATTTAAAAATTGTCTAAATAAGGGATAGTTACAAACGGGCTTAAGTATTATTTCTAATGTTTCAAGGCAGTGCAATTAAATACCTTTACACAATTGTACAGGGTTATTCTAAATGAATACCTCAATTTAATAAATCCGTATTTATAAAAGTAAATAAACAATTTAAATACCATATTGGAAAGAGGAAGTTTCAAAGTTTAATATATAAATTTAACCTCTACGCCAGTAGGTCGCATGGGAAATCAAGATCTGGCTCTAAGCTACTGGCCACCGAAATCTCCCGATCTCACCCCATGCGATTATTATATCTGCTCATGGGGTTACGTTAAGGAGGCTGTTTACGTCCTACCTCTACCTACACTGGTCGATCTGCGGAACCGTATGTACATTTTTGGTGCCATTCACTCATGTAAAAAGAAGTTACCCTTTCTCGTGTGTGGATCGAATTTAGCTACCGCCTAGACTTTTGCTGGGTTTGTTTCTTCTTGCAATTAAGAATTAGAAAAATCGAAAAATACGTTTTCAATGCGGTATTTAAATTGTTTATCTTGAACGTATATTTCAATAAATACCAATTTGGAGTATTCATTTTGAAGAATAACCCTGTATAATAGGCTTCTTTCATATTTGGCTGTAAAATGGAATGGAACCGTCAAAACTTGAGCGTTACGAGTGGAATAATTGTGATTGTCGCCTAGTGGAAGAAAATAGTTCTCGTTCTTATTTATATTTACAAACATACAAATTTGTGTACTGTACATACCCAGAAATGTTAGAATTCGGTTTTTGACGAAAGTACCTTTATGTGACGTTTTAGGCTTTATTCTTCTTTGTAGTATAAACATTCTATTTCTATTTTGTTTTATTTTTTTAACTAATTTTTATTTATTTTTATTTTACTTTATTTTATTTTTTTTATTTATATTATTTTACATTTTTATTTTTTGTCATTTATTTTATTTTATCGATTTGTTTACTCCCAAAAAGAATAATCCGAGCTTTATGCGGTCTACGACTACAGCCATCTATATTTGCAAGTCGTGCTGAGAATTACGGTAACACTGTAGGTAACTCTAAAGTCCCTAGATTACTAAAGTAACGCGATTCATTATCAATGCACTGGGTATTAGAATTGGGTACACACAAGGGTTTTATGTTAAGTGAAGAAGCGATGCAACTATATATTTCTTGTGATGTTAAAGGCTATTCAATCATACGCTCACAAAACTCGCCCTATCCAAGAGCGACTACAAAATACATACTTTCCAATATCGCGGTTCCCAAACTAAGCCAAAATGGCTGGTATTCGTGTTACTTTAGTAATCTAGGGACTTTAGGTAACTCTAAAGTCACTAGATATAGATATATATTGTTACTTTCGGTAACAGTCTTTATTCATTGGTAACAAGTAGTAGAGCAACACCGATCCTGGACCACTTTGACCTTGAGTTCTGCGCATGCGCCAACTCCAAATTTGATACTACTGCGCATGCACCAATTCCAAGGTCATTTGAACTACTGCGCGTGTGCTAAGCCATTGGGTTAGTCACCCCATGGGTTATTGCGCTCGGTGTTGGGGCCAGGTCCTGCATTGAAATTCCCATACGCGTGTTCAAGGTCATTTGGGGTCTCAAAAGTGAAGGCCATGTGTAGGCTTGAAACTCTGCTCAAAGTCACTAGAAGGTCACGAGAGGTTTGAAACTCTGCTAACAGTCACTAGAAAAGTAACTAGGTTTGAAACTCTGCGTCACTCGAGAGGGTTGAAACTCTGCTAGTGATATAGGGGTCGATTCTAAATCAAAAAGTCACTAGAAAAGTAACTAGGTTTGTAACTCTGCTGGCGAGGTTTGCGCCTGTGCTAACGTCAAAGTCAAGGGGGTCGAGGTTTGCGCTCGAGATAAAGTATCGGAGGTGGCCGATTCTAAATTACACTATATTCTAAATATGACTTTGAAGATGTGGTGGGGATTGACGCTTATATAAGCCTCTATATGTTCGTTACAAGGTGTACATGTATTAAAGATGTCGTGGATGGCATATGCTGAGGAATCATTGGCCAAAGCTGTCGATTTCGTAACGGCCGTGAGACGCCTTAAGCAGCATTTTTCTGCATTAGCATTTGATGCAGAGCACGAGGCGATATATGGACGCGGTGAATATAGCCCAGAGGAGTGCCAAGCTATTGCCGCAAAGTATGAGTTAGGAGAGGCAATATGTGACAGTTACTTAAGCTATAAAATATGTGACGAGTGTATTATCCGGAAACTAAGGGATGCAAAGTTGGAGCAGTTTAGTGAACAGTTGCAAGCGTGGAAGGATGAGTCTTCAGAATCCGGTGAAGAGTGTTAAATTCGATGAATCCAATAATAGAACATATGTAATGGTGACGTGGCATTTTGCTTACTGGGCAGCAAGGAAAGGCCCATGGGAAACTGTAGCAGTCGATAGAGTTCGATTCCGACGTAGAATCGAGCAATATCATGCAATAATTTCTCCAGTATTAGAAGCCGATCATCGTTCGGCAATGTATCGCTGTAGATTTCAAGGTCACGAGTTGGAAATATAAGGGTGAGCGGCAGCGATGGTTTCAATCAGTCCAATAGTGTTCTTGAAACAGTTAAAATGGATCTTAACGCACTCAACACCAGTACATTCTGTAAAGTATTCAAAAATGTCAAGGACTTGGAAGTGGGGGAGAAGTTTAGAATTGTGAATGCCGACACCATAAATACAAAATATGGTGATCGAATAGTATTGGAAACTGAAAATTTTAAATGTGTGCTGCCATTACGATTCTATGAATATTTCAAGGAAGGCGATCGCCTGAACGTCCTCAAAGAGTCCTTGAAGACTAGTGATGTATTCATCGAAAGCGCCGGAACAGCGGGGAAAACTACCAATTTAAAATTTATGTAAACAATAGATTAGTGTTGTTGTATTGTTGTTGTTGTCGTGGTAAATAAAACATAATATTATAGATAATTGTCTTTTCATTTCGAAATAAAATGAATGTCCCATGAAAAAATACTTCAGTTGTGGAGTGGTCGTCGTCGTCGTGTACTTCGCTCTCTCATGAATACACTAAAGAAACTATCATCCATGGCGACGAAAAATAGCTGTAATAGTAACTATTTCACGTGCTCGTGTTGGTGTTGTAATGATAATGGATATGGATCAACGCCACCATCATCTCCTCAAGTTGAAAATATGCATAGCAAAGCGATTGAGGAACGTTTAATAGATTGTACCTCTTACGCCCTCTTCGACAGCTTAGATAATTCCAAATACATTGAAATCGGCTACAGTACACACCTTAACCTTGAACCAATCCTTCGCATCGCATGCGGCAGTGTTATGCTCATGAAAAGGGAAGATTGGGTGACACTTTTAAAATGGCAAACATATCTCGAAATGAAGTTTTTCCGATCACAAGAGATCGAAAGATGGATAGATTGGTCGAATGTGAACGAAGAGAAAGATGTCGAACGAGATCAAAGTTCGGATACACTTAATAGTAATATCACCATCTACTATACGTGGGAGTCAGTGAAGGGGGCTACTGAAAAAATGTTGAAGAGTGTAAGAATACAATGTGGCAACAGCAGCTCTCAATATTGCACGATGGAAAAGAACGATATTGAAGAACTGTTTAATTTGAAAGATATAATCAACTATCGATTTGATTTACTGGAATCATACGCTCTGTCCTGTTTCTATCAAGATTTTATCGAACAGGTGATTAACTACCGTCACTTTCGTAAAATGGAGTTTGGTGACGAGGAGGAAGAGGACGATGACGACGCTAACATCTATCGGGATATTGAAGATGTGCTAAACTATAAGAATAATGTAAATTCTCACAATACAGAGTGTGCATGATGGAAATATTACACTATAGACCTACTTATTTAATGTACCACATATATCGACGTCCTCAATAAACGATTACTGCCTTTTAGCATTTTTTCATTTGCCCCCAGATTTCCTATAAATATGCAACCACACTGTAGCATGTCAACAATGTTGAATCGGAAGCGGAAGTGTACGGATGGAAGTGGCTTGGTTAATACTCTCATAAACAAACTTCCAATTGAGCTACATATTCCCGGCTATCAATATTGCGGACCTGGTACTAAATTAGACAAAAGGTTAAGGCGCGGAGATCCCGGCATTAATCCACTAGACGCTCAGTGTAAAGAGCACGACATTAGCTATAGGGATAACCAAGACTTGGAAAGTCGACATCAAGCAGATCGAGTTTTAGAGCGCAAAGCTTGGGAACGGTTGAAAGCTTCTAACGCAAAATTAGGGGAACGAGCAGCGGCTCTCACAGTGGGCACCATCATGAAGGTAAAACGAAAGTTGGGGATGGGAGTGAAAACGAAGAAGAAGAAGAGCAGTTTATTGAACTTGCGCAGGACAATTGCTAAGAAAATGAGGAAAAGCGGCAATACCGCGGATGTTATAAAGTCAGCTGTTACTGCAGCAAATATGGCCATAAAAAGTTTAGGTGGTAGGAAAAATGTAAGCGTACCTAGAGTTATTCCCATACCAAAACAGGGTGGGGTTTTACCATTTTTGATACCCCTATTCGCCGGTTTATCGGCAGTGGGAGCTTTAGCCGGTGGCGCGGCAGGCATTGCTAAAGCAGTTAATGCATCTCGTGACGCACGTAAAATGCAAGATGAAACTTCACGCCATAATCGCACGATGGAATCGATCGCTATAGGAAATAAAAGTGGCGATGCGCTGTACTTGAAACCTTACAAATCGGGGGGCAGTTTGGCGTTGCATTTAAAAAAAAAAAAAACTTCAAAAAATTGCCTAAGCGGCCGTTAACAGATTTAGATCTACGTAAGCACGCAAAAGGGTGTGTACCATACTTTAGGGATGTGTTTATGCGAGATAATATGCCTATATCGCCATGGAAAAATGAATCCGGGGTTATTAATTTAGACAGTCAAAGGGGGCGTGGTACTCATTGGGTCTCGTACAAAAAACGTGGTAGACGAGTTTGGTACTATGATAGTTTCGGTAATATTCCACCACCACGAGAAGTGATCGAGTATTTCCGCGACTGTAAAATCTATTATAATTACGGACAAGAGCAACAATTTGGTACAACGAATTGCGGCCATCTGTGCTTAAAATTTCTGTATAAATAACACGAGCACTGACTAAACGAGCAGTAGCTGTAATCATGTCGACGACGTTCAGCATAGAGGGCGTTGGAAATACGGCGAGTCATGATTTCTATCCCCCCATTGAACTTCCTTCGGGGAAAATGTACGTTATCGGGATGGTGGGGTTTTATGGCTGTAACAGCATAAGAAACATTCACGCGGGAAACGATAAGTTTTACTATAAAACTGAGTCAAATAGCGTATACTCCAAGGTGATAACAATTCCGCACGGTGCGTACGAGTTGGAAGAGATAGGTAAGCGAGTATATAAAAGCTCACATTCCTACAAGCCGCTTTAGTCTACGTGCAAATAACAATACGCTCAAGTGTGAACTTAGCTGCGAATTTGATATAGATTTCACCCCAAGAGATTGCATAGGACGCATGCTCGGTTTCGAATCGAAGATATTGGATGCGAATGTTCTACATACATCTGCTTTAGATATTCAAATCATTAAGCATACCAACATTCACATAGAGTGTAATCTCATTACGGGATCCTATCGAAACGGAAATCGCGCTAAGGTCCTTTACGAAATAGACGTTTCCGTTCCACCAGGTTATCGCTTAGATAAAATTCCCAGTAATACTCAATATTTGGAAGTAAATACCAGTAGAATTAGCAATATAACTATAAAGTTGACGAATCAAAAGGGCGAACCGATCGATTTCGGGGAAAGTGAACCGTTTACAGTACGATTGGAGTTAAAAGAATATGGGGTTACGTATTAATCAAGGTCCATTGCCAACCTTCCTCAACACTATAAATAAACAAGATAACCGGAAATCGAGTTATTCTCAATCGAGACAGGGACCGGGCACATTAATGCCAGTAGAAAAATTTTTCTTGGAATCCATTGGCCTGAAAGTGCAAAATGGCGGCGGCAGCAGACTCGTTAAACGTCTTTCAAAGCGTACACTTTGACGAAACGATTGTTAAATCCGATATTCATACCCATCTTCCATACGGAGGATCTTCAGATTACGGACTTTCCAGTGAAATACGAATATTAATTCAAAATCAAGAGCTGATAAGCGCCACCTACGACAGTTTTTTGTACTTGGAAGGAAAAATTGAATGGCGTCAACCGGAAGGAGAGGGCGCCATCGCAAAAACATGCAACCTAACAAACAATTTCGCGCCATTCCTTTTCGAAGAAATCCGCTATGAGTTGGGAGGTCAGAAAGTGGATGTATGCAGGAATCCTGGTATTACATCCTCACTGAAGGGATACGTATCGTATACGTCTACTGAAAGCAAAGGTCTCAAACATTTGGGGTGGTCACCCACCGATGAATCCCTTCAAGTAGATTTCAATAAGAGCAACAAGGAGAAGCATTTCGCTGTTTGCATTCCGCTAAAACACATATTCGGATGCATGGAGGACTATCGACAGGTTATCGTAAACATGCGACAAGAATTGGTATTAATTCGTGCTAGAAGCGATGCCAATTGCTACATCGGTACCGCCGACGATGCAACAATAACATTAACAAAAATTCAATGGAAAGTTCCTCACGTGACCGTTAGCGATAGCGCCAAAATTAGCCTATACGAACGCATCAATAAGGATGCTATAATCACAATGCCATTTCGTCAATGGGAACTGTACGAATTGCCCGCTTTAAAACAGGCACAGTTGGATATATGGCCAATCAAAACTTCAACTCAACTAGAGAAACCACGATGGATAATTGTGGCATTTCAACGAAGCGGTAAAAAGTTTTCACACGAAGCAAGAGCGGCCAATTTCGATAACATCAATATTCGAAATTTAAAACTGCATCTCAACTCGGAAAGTTATCCGTACGAAGCGATGCATTTAGATTTTAATGCCAACAAGTACATCATTGCATATCAAAACTATTTAAACTTTCGGCGCGATTATTACTCGAAAGATGAGCATCAAGACGCCCTCTTTGACTATTTGTATTTTAAAAGTTGCCCCATCTTCGTGCTGGACTGTTCAAAGCAAAACGAATCTCTGAAGCATTCGACGGTAGATGTTAAGTTGGAAATGGAGTCGATGGAGGCCTTCGAGGCGGGAACGGTTGCCTATTGTCTGATCCTGCACGATGCACTAATTCAATACAATCCTCTGACCGGGGAAGTGAAGAAACTATGATTTGTATTTATTTAAAATGTATAAATAAAATGTAATGATAAAAAATGTTCGTAGTCTTATTTCAACCGCGACCCCAAAATGAAGGTAGTGGTGCAGAAGCAAAAGCTGCTCGTTCAAAATCTCGACACGACGCCAAATGTGGACCGCAAAAAAACCCATGGCGTATTACTTCCAAACAGCGTAAGATGCGTCATTTGTGGACCGTCCAATTGTGGTAAAACGAATACGATGCTCAGTCTGCTAACTGAACCTAATGGTCTCCGATTCAAACACGTGTACGTCTATTCGAAATCGCTGAATCAGGACAAATATAGGGTTTTGGGGGAAATTTTGCAACCAATGAAGAATATAGGCTTCTTCACATTCAACAAGAACGCGGACATTATGGAGCCCAGTGCTGCCAAACCTAATTCGGTTTTTATCTTTGACGATATCGCTTGTGAAAAACAGGATAATATTAGAGCGTACTTTTCAATGGGCAGGCATAACGCCATCGATTGTTTCTACTTGGGTCAGACGTATTCTAAAATTCCTAAACAATTGATTAGAGATAATGCCAACTGAATTGTCCTATTCGAACAGGACGACTTGAATTTGCGACATATTTATGAAGATCATGTCGCACCCATAATAACCATGCAGCTGTTTCGAGAGATGTGTTCGGAAAGCTGGCGAACCCCGTATGGGTTTATGGTGATAAATAAGGATGCGGATGTGCAAAACGGTCGTTTCAGGAAAGGCTTCGATCACTATATAATACCATGAAAACATGTTTATTGTTCAGTTCAACTGTAACAGCTTTAACAGCTTTACCAGCTTTTAACAGCTTTAATACCTCTAACAGCTTAACAGCTGAACGGCTTTAACTAACAGCTGAACAGCTTTAACCGCTGAACAGCTTAACAGCTTTATTGGGGGGAACAGACCCTGTTCCAGTTGATCTGTTCATTTGATATCGGTTTACCTGTTC
>NW_022170819.1:31523427-31542045 GCF_008802855.1 Photinus pyralis | reverse complement strand
ACCACAAATTATATGGAAACGACACCAAGAAAGGCAAAATCCTTCAAGTATGGAATTTCCAAATTTTGAATAAATTATTGAACGATTAACGGCCTATTTACACACCAGAAACTGTTTTAACTTCAATATAATATTTCTAGCTAGTAGTGCACGTCCAAATTAGCTGGAATCGACATCCGAAACATCACGCAGGGTTAAAACTATCAAATTCAAAATTTAACCATTATTTTGAAAATACTCCAAATTTGGGGCCTAAGGGTCAGATATGCAACTTTTTAAGGCCGCCATTGGCACCAGCGACCCTAAATCATTCAAAAACGACCCCTAGAATGCCGAAATTCGTCAATTTTTACAGGTTTAAAACCTTGAACACTCTTTTGAACAAAAGTGTTCAAATTTTGAACCTACACGAAAATTTCGATAGGTGCTGCGGGCCAAAAGTTTTATTTGGACCTAATGAACACGTGTATCGAGTTTCATGCTTTTGTCACAAAATGCAGCGAAAAAATTTGTACCGCCTACGCTATATACGACCAAATCAGCTTGGTGATTGTTTCAAACTCTAACCAATCAGATGATTTTTTATCTGATTAAAAGCTAGGTACCGTCTTTTATTAATCTCCCTAAAATACACTCGATCTTATTGGTTTTAAATAGAGATAATTTTATTTTTAATTCACTCAAATGTTGTTGCTTCCTGGAAAAAACTCTCGATCAAAAGCCATGACATATCGTTCCAGCTAAAGCTGTCGCGATTTTATCACACTTTTGATCTCTAGTTTTTTCCGTTGCAGCAAAACTTTCGGGTAAAAATAAAATTATCCGAATAAAAATCAAGCTCTTGTGTATTTGCCCCTGATAAAAAGCTACCAAACTTTTAATCACTTAAAAAATCATCTGATTGGTTAGAATTTGAAACAATCACTAAGCTGATTGGTCGTACATTAATTGACTGTATTAACATTGAATAAGTAATCATAGACTTATTCAATGGTATTAGTCATTTAAAACAAATTCGTGTAGAGTTGGTTGTCTAGATTATAGCCATCTATTCCATGTTTGATCCGTTTTTGGGATGAAAAATAACCCCCTACTTTTCTGACGGAAATACACATTTTGAAGCATCAGGTCTCCGAATCAAACAAAATCTTGATCGGTCTGTCTGTACGCTAAGTTCCGGGTAAACGGATTAGAACCCAATGTTGTACACATATTCATAGACCCAAAGGAAGAGCTGAAAAGCTTTTGGTCGAATCGCGCATGCGCAAGTGTGTCCAACTCTCATTTCCGGCTAAATGGTACATATAGGGCAGAATTGCGCAGTTGTATGGGTGGTATTTGTGCTAGTCATTATTTCAAGAAAATCCGTTATATTACCACCAACAGTCTAGAATTTAGCTAAACTAGTTTCCTACGATTACGAATATTTCCAAACATGTTTCTCAGAAATCTCCAAGCTTTTGAGAACCAAAAGGATGCATCAGATTTCCGAAGTCCAAGGGATGCTTTGTAAGTAATTTTTTTAAAAAGGCCTACACGTAGACTTTACGCAATTTTTAAGAGGTTTTCGAAGTAGGTTTCTAATAATAGCTTTAAAAAAATGAAGGAGCTAATGTAAAAAATCAAGGCATCCAGATTTCAGCTACCAAATCAAGATCCGATGTTTTACCACTCCTGATGGAAGAAAGCAGTAGAGATCTGTTAAACCTAATCAAAAACTATCTTGTCTTTCATGTTTTTCCTAAGGTTGTTTGTTCAGTATTTACGCAGAGCAGCCAAAAACGCATTGGAAGGGGAGTTTAAAATTTATTTAAAAAAAATTACATTCTTAAATGTTTATCCCTACACAACAAATTTAAACTTGATTTTACATTTTTCACTTCAAAAAGATGGCGTCAGTGGAAAGCATTATACATAAAGAAAATTAATGATGACGTCATACTTCCCACCTTAAAAATAACGTATAGTTGTATCGATTAAACGTTTACTCTATGCCTGTATACAAAATTGTTAATGCAAAAAACGGGCCAGCGACTCATTACGATTGTCCAAAGGAGTAATTATAGATTTTCTTTTAACATGAAAACTACAACTCATTGCTTCTTGAAAAACAGTAGTCTCCTAATCTCAAATGGACTGATGAAAAAAAGTGTACACTTGTCACTAAACACACGAAGGTCATGGTATACAGCACTCAACATGACGGTACGTTGTTCTTTTTCCATCCAACACCCTGAAAGGCTACTCACCAACCCCAAAATTAGTTTTTCCACTGTCACAACTTACAAAAACTAGTACTTAGATCATTTAATGAGTACAATTTCGAATACATCAACAAAATAAAATGCATGATACCGAATAAATAATTACAGCTTACCTTATGCTACGTAAGTTTCATATAAAATAATTAGGTTCTATATGCTAATACAAAAAAGTTAAAAACTATGTCTGCTTTTTAATATGGAGCATATCTCCTGGAAGGGGAGGGTCCACGCATGACCGGGCTAAACAAACAGTAATACATTAGAGAATTAAAACAATTTAATAAAACGCAACGTACCGACGATCATCGAACAAGTCCCGACTAAAATCTTCGTACATGCGAGCACCCCGAGAACCCGACAGGCTTCCGGACGGTGGGGGAGATCGCCTGCTAAACATGCTATAATCACTGCTGCTACGACCGAAACTGGACTCCCTTAAGCTGCCGCTTAAACTGCTCGAGGGACCTCTCAAACCGATCGATGGCATAGGCGGAAGGGGCTCTCTGCGAGGCGGTAACGGAGGTAGAAAATCTCGGCTACGTAAACCCATTTCGCTGCGTGACGGTGGGGCCGCATAGCGCCTCTCGTACAAATCTCTGGATTCTTCATATCGTCGATCGTAGTAGCCATCATAAGCGTCCTAAAGAGAAAGTACGTTAGAATGAAGAGAAATGCTCCTGTAGTACTAGTAGGGCACAAATTCATTATGAGACAGGATGATAGGTGCGATGGATGATAATGCAATTTTAATGTCGAGGGGCAAACCACTCTTTGTAATATGGACTATATTACCTGGACGTATATTAAGACATTATACAGGCTAACAAGATACCTATTGTGACAGGATAAAATCAGCAGTTTGTGATGTGTTGTATTTCTGAAGTATTTAAAACTTGAAAAATGCTGTGTAGTGATTGCGAATACGAATTTGAAAACGATATTGTTTCTTCAATCCGAAGAAGTACACTCAAGTTGTTAGTGAATAACAAATTCCACTATATCCAGTGTGTTCGGAGATTGAGATTGCATCTTCATGTTCCGAGGATCGCTCCTGCTTAGTCTCAAAACTAATCAGCCCACTTTGTTTTTTTTTTCATCAAGATTTCACTGATACATTATATGTTCTTAGTTATTATTAGTTACTTTGTTATGCTGTCTACAGAATGTTTTGTTTTATGTTATTTTGTTTTATAAATTTAATTAGTTTTCAGCATGTTATAAAATCTTTGTCCTGTAAATGGATGTCTTGTCTGTTGGGCAATAATAATAAACAAATAAATCAGTAAGTTGTGAAAAATAGCAAACATATCATAGATATATATCTGCTTGACACTTATAGTAGTGGTAGTTGAAGTCTTCCTTAACTTGTAATTCTAAACAACTGTTTTAATATCTTATATCTGCTAAAATGAAGACAGTTTACTCTTGACTAATTTTTTGAATTTGGCAAAAAAACACCCTGTATATTAATTGATGTGGCTCATTTTTTTAATATTGTAGCATGAGAACATGAAGATCCAATTCTAATAAATTTGTCATATACACCTTACAGGCACTCAATCGACTGTATGTGAACATTTTGAAGCTGTATTTCGAAAGAAACTCGGAATATTTTGTAAATTTTACAGTACACTAATGGCGTAAAATCCTATACAGGGTGTGAAAAATTCGGTACCTTGGTCATTAAATTATAAGGGACAGAGATTTGGTTAAATGGAGACAATGTTACGCATTTTAATAATGAATAATTTCTTTAGAAACATAACAAAAGTCCCTTTTTTAATTGTGGAGACATCCAAAAAGACGAAAAAATCAATTTTCGATATTATTTTTGAGCGGCTTTTATTATTGATTAAATTTAATAACTCTAAATAGATTTTTTTGTTATACAGGGTGTTCCAATTTACCGTAATATTGAAAAATAATTTTTATTCAAATCACTGTAGTTCCGTCATTATTAGTGCTACATAAAAATTGTACCTAATTCAAAAATTATAGGTGTCACTATCATTACTATCAATAATATGGCATACCTTAATACATAGAAGACAATATTTATAATCTTGCCAGTTATGAAATAAATTTGTTTATGTACGACTGCTTGATAATGCTCTGATTACAGTCGCAATTAGTCCATAATGATAAAGTAAAACGGCCGCCTGTCAATGTGACAGTCGTACTTAGGTGTCAATCCAAAGTAAATTCAAGTATTTTAGAAATACTTGACATCTGTCGTCAATGATATATAGATTTTATCGTTTATTGAATTTCATGAAATTTTCATTTTTAAGGGTTGTTGCAGTCATACATAAAGCTTTGTATATATCGCGTCCATAAATAGGCTTTATGGGGACTCGCCTTGTTTATTTGTGCCTCGCTCGCAAGCTCGCTCGGCTAAATAAACGGCTCGCCCATAAAGACCTAGTTTATGTACTTGATATATAAATAGCTATTTTTAAATAGCAATAATAGAAATTTTCGACAAGCTAATTTAACCTAATTCATATCTTGTATACTTTCTGAAATCCCCAATACTATTCATAAAAAAACACCCTGTATAGTGTATACAATAGTTACGTAAAATTTAAAAATGGAATAATATATAGGATATGTCATTTAAAATAAGCAAGTGGTATACCCGGACAAACCACCAGCTTAAACGAATTCCTCTTATTGACATTAGTATAGCGTAGAATCTTCAAAATATTCCAGGTTTCAAGATATACATAGTCCGGATAAATTGTGGGACACCCTGTCTACAACAGGGTTCCAAATTACTGTAGAAGTTTGGCAACAGAATGTGGACATTTTTCAACATTGTTGTTTCTATTCCAGGATGTTCTTACCTTATCTACGGTCCAAACAGGCATAGGTATGTATAATGTCAAAATAATGAATACTTACCAAAAATTGTGTAAATGTGGTCCACAATTTTATTAATGTAACAGTGTTATCACCTGAAAATAGCTATAATACGAATGGTTTTTTGTGAAATGGTTTGCCCCTCGACTAATGTTAATGCCCTACCCCAAAACGACCCATCATTCGGTCGCGCAGGAATGGCGGAGGCGGCGGCGGTGGGTAGGGATCACGACCGAACATACGATCGCGGAATCGTTCGGGACCCACACCTTTGGGACATTCCTTCGACCAATGACCTCCACGTCCGCAGCGATAGCATTGCTCGGGATCGCCCATACCGGGCCGTTGTCGTACGCGACTCGTCGATAATTGCACCTTCATCGGTTGCCCGTCGACCATAGTACCGTTCAATTCTTTGATCGCCTCGTTCACATCGCCCGACGTATCTAGATGAACGAACCCGTAGTTCCGTACGATATCACATTCCACAACGGTGCCGAATTTTTTAAACAATTCCCGTACTTGGGGGGCTTTCGTATTTTCTGTTAAGTTGCCGACGAATATCTTAGTCGTAGGCGTTGTCGGTGCTTTACGACTCTTCGCAGCTTCACACTTAATCGCCTGGCCATTGACCATGTATCCGTTCAAATTTTGTATCGAATCGCGTCCCTCCGTCTCGTTCTCCATATGTACGAAACCGTAATTCTTGACGATATCGCATTCCACAACTTTCCCGTACTTTTCGAATAATGGTTTAATATCGTTGATCGCTGTCTTATCGGCGAGATTTCCGATAAATATTTTGAACGTACCCGCACTGCTAAAACCCGGCATGGCTAAGCCTGAAACTCGACACACATGAATACCCGTGTGACTACGACGATATTTACAAAGAGAGATTACATTTAATGAGCAAGAAAAGCTCGACTCGTGTCAAACTTTCCTTAAAACTACGTGAAAAACAGGCAGACTCTCCAAACAAAAAGTAAAAGAAATATGGCCGTCTCAAGGACCGAAAGCGTCATTGTTAAATTCGAGCAAAATCAAGTAAAACGTTACAAGCTACAAAACTAAAACGATAATCCTCGACCGAAAAGACTATTCATACCGTTCACGATAAAAAGGATTCAGTGCGATGAAAGGGAATGTAGGTACTTACCTTTTTCAATCACGAAACTATAAAATACAGATTTATAGACAATTTGACTCTTCCGTAGAACACGTTTTGCGTGTTGGTCGTCAAAAATACACGTTACAAATTCCTACAGCACAATAAAATTCACAAAACTTGAGAAAAACCACACCACACGCCGAGTCGATGAGAATTATAAAAATGGCGTAAAGACAATGAACGGCAGGTAAAGGCGATTGGTTGTCCTTGAAGCGGAAACGAGAAACGCGAGATTTGACCAATCACCACACATACATTACAAATAGCCGCATTCAGTGAGTGTATGAATAATTTGGATCATAATATGTATACTTTAGGCGCTTTCTTTCGGCTACTGCGCAATCATGATTTCGAGATCGTGATTAGTAGGATCACGTTTTACGAAAGAACGCGCGAATTTGAATCAAAGTTTGGTTAAGTTTACGTAGCGCACATTTGCATTCGAATTACGTATTTTTTGTTTGGATTATGAAAATAATTTAAATACAAGTGGAAGTACTTGCACGATTATGCTCCTCTTCAGTTACAAATATTGACTAATCTAACATTGGAGCAAAAATATCCTTGCATTTATAGGTTAGGAATTCGTGTCATAAAACTTTTATGTTCAGTTTGTTCACGATTTTAGCAATCATGATTATAAGATCACACTTCGAAAGAACGTGATTTGACAATCCAAACGCGTTTGGATCACCGAAAGAAAGCGCTTTTTGTTTCAAGGGTGCTGAACCTTTCGTCACACTATCTGACGTCATAGCAAAATTAAGGCAGGTCGTAAATTAGTAGTTGGTTTACATAGGGTACGTTCCACTTAACGCCCGTAACGATCACGACCGCGACCGCGGTTTTGTCGTTCCACTAGCTTAGACTGCTTAGAGGCGTTGTGGGCGAAACCTTAAGTGGAACGCTTTTGAGTACAATGTGACGTCACGCGTGAGTGAACAGTTTTCCAACATGGACGCCGTTGAGGAGATCGTAATGCGTAAAGGATACAAACTGGGGTGGATTATGAATTCAACAGTCACATTAAGTTAGTAAATATTTTTTTATTTTTCAGTACCAATTATTGATGTATTACTTGTAAGTATTGTAATTAAATATAATTTATTTCTGCAAGTCATTACATTATTATGACAACATCAAGACACAAGTAACTTGATACTTTTTACATAATAATAATCTATACTACTATACATCTTCCCTCACAAGTTTAGCCTTTCTGGTTGTTTTATAGTTCTGCCTGAACGAGTAGTTAATTTTGTATTTGTCTCTGATGGTACAAATGAGGGACTATGTTTACAAATTTCAGGCTTAGGTACAACACGGACGTCACTATCAGAAGATTCAGTGCCTGAACAAGATTCAGGTTCAAATGATGTGTCAGTCACTTTAAATGCGTTTTGTGACGGTCTTATATCTACGCGATTTCTTCGTATAGTGTTGCCCTTATAATCCTGTAACACATATGATCGTGGATTCTCATGCATTCTTTCAATTTTGGCGAAATGATCACGGCCTTGACATTTGGCACATGTTTTTCCTATAGCTGAACACCTATTGGGAAATTTGTGCCAGTATCCACACATTTTACACGTTTTCTTCTGATTACCTAAAGTAGTAGTGGCTCGTACAGCATCTACTTTAGATTCATTATCTAGGATTTTCACTTGATCTTTGCTCGTTTCTGTCGCTCTACAGAAATTAATTGCTTTTGTTAACGTAAGGTCAGCTACTTGCATTAATCTCTCCTTACTAGACGTCTCTCTCAATCCTATAACAATTCTATCACGAATCATTTCATCCTGATCTTTATATCCGGTAGTTTTGACAGCTTTCCTAAGTTCCGTCAAAAAACTATCAAACGATTGTCCCTCCTTTTGACATATTGTGTTAAATTTTGCCCTTTCAAATATGACATTTCGCTGTGGCGCACACTGATCATCAAATTTCTTCTGGATTTCCGCTAGGATCTTTTCTTTGCCTGCCTCAAACGTAAAACTATTAAACAAATCCAGTCCGTCATCTCCAATTAACGACAAAAAACATGCGATCTGCACATCCTCATCTTTACTGTCTAGGTTTGTTGCCTTTGAAAACAACGTAAACTTCTGAGAAAACCTCTTCCAATTCTCAGATATATTTCCATCTAAGACAAGCGGGTCGGGTGGTTTGAAATAGTTTTCCATTTTGGCACTATAAGCGGCACTTTTTATCAAGGTCAAGCAAAATCCCAGACTAAAATCAAGCTTGAAAATTACTATTCATATACCTATACGCCTTCACTACGCAGGTTCACTGGCTACCTGACACCATGTATTACTTGTAAGTATTGTAATTAAATATAATTTATTTCTGCAAGTCATTACATTATTATGACAACATCAAGACACAAGTAACTTGATACTTTTTACATAATAATAATCTATACTATTATACAATTGACACATACTTTTTCGCTTTACACAGATATATTGCTTCTTGTTAATAAAATATTGAAGAGACTTTTGAATTTCTATCATAAATGCTGCGGCCATACTTAATACGATGATTCTCCCCAGAATTTCTTCTGGGAATGCTGCTTCGAAAACAATTTCTCTTCTTCATTCAAAACTAACGTGCATTCTCATTTTCATCAATCGTTGCATTACCATTTATACGAGTCTCATTCGCATTCCCTGGTAAAGCACTTTGCAGCGAACTAGTTGCAAATCTAAGATCTACAATAAAGAAAATTGTATTAAAGCATTAACAAATAACTTTAACATTTAGGAATCAGCATATATACTTACCAGTTTGTGCATGTAGAACATCCATAGTGTAATGTCCACCACAAGGTTACGTTCTGAAACACGTAATTATATTTTCTCCATCGCGAAAACGAAAAATTTGTAACGCATGCGTGTTCAAACAATCAGTGTCTGACAGTTAAATGTCTCTAGAAATGTCTCCTGTCAAGAATGTAAGGTTATAAAATTAGAACGCCCACGCTGACCCAGGCACGGTAGGCGAGCGCCGTGGGCTCGTTGCGGTCGCTAGTAATGACGTCATGACTGACGTCGCGATTGCGACCATAACGACTGTGGTCGTTATGTGGAACGGCAGCCGGGCGTCGTGGTCGTTGCGGGCGTTAAGTGGAACGTACCCATATTGTCACATTGACGTTTCAACTTATTTATTAAGGTGTCACTATCGTTCATCATTATTAGACCGCCCAAGTTGACAATCACTTGTAAGGCATCTGGTTCTGATAGGTTTTTTCCTGTTCTTAGGTTTTATAATGGCTAAATGGTCATGTATTTTATGTAGAGGAAGTCCGTTGGTATGAATTAAACCTTTTCAACCGTTTGTAATCACCTCATGTAACCGATTCTTTGCACATCCAAATGGATACTGCCAGAGCATCCGAAACTCTTTGAGATGAAGTGTATGATGGTTACAGAAAACGCATAGGAACATTTGTAACTTAAAGTTTGTTTAGGCAGTTCGTAAATTAATATTTGTTTACATAATGTTGATGTGAAATTAAGTATGCTACCAATGTGAAGAATACGCGTTAAGTTGCGCGAATTTTAATGACCCTTAACTAGCCATTTGCAGAAGTAGAATAGGCCATAGTTTATCGGTAAGCCTTTTGCATTTATACATCTTACAAATTTGAGATAAAGCGTAGTCATTATACCACTGGCTCATTGAAATAACAACGCATACATACAGTTTCTGTTCTTTTGCCACACAGTCGAGATATTCGCATAAGGATCTTGAATATCTTCTGATCCGATTTATTTAAAAAAAAAACGCAATTGTGAAAGAAAACAGGTAGTGAAGAAAAAACTCTCAAATGTTCATATTCAAATCGTATGTACAAAAGACAAAAAGCGACACTACACCACAAATCCATCTTCTGATCCTGCATGGAGTATTAGGTATATACCGGACCCCTTCACTACTTCTTTTTCTAACTGTTTTGAGAGTACCATCTTGCCAGCTTCTTCTAAAAGACCCTTTACTGTATATCCAGGTTTCGTCTAAACCCACAGGTCGTAATGGAAAGAGTGAAGTTTCGTTGTGTTTAAAGTCTCTCAAAAATTGTAGTCTTCTTTGAACTGCATAGGGCTGTTCCATTAAAAATAATCTATTGGAGACGGTGCATCTCCGCCACGTGAATTTCAGTTTCTTCAAACTGCGGGACAAAGAGGAACCAGATATTTCTACGCCATCAAGTCGTTGAAGATTACTGTGTAAGGAACGGAGTGTAACATTCTCACCTATAAAATCAATTCAATACCTAAGTGTTCTGGCGAACATCTTCATTCTGTGTATCGGTTCGTCATATTTACCTAATGGTAACGGGAATGACCTAAATTCATGATATGAGCGAATCGAACCATTATGGTAAAATTTTTAAAATACTTGTCTATTAACGGCGTTGCTGCACTGTCGACTTGCCTAAGCGTTTTTAACTTTGATGATATTTACTTCACTTTTAACACAAACTACCTAATCAACACTGGAAATCTGTCTATAACGAAAATGGTTTGACGGATTGATATTATGACAGATCAATTGGTTTATTTGTCACGACTTACGTTAATGACGTAATTTTTTTGTCTCAATCGATTTAAATGTAATGAAGAGAGAATCACATTTATGACGTCAGGTTCAGCACCAGTGAAACAAAGTATAGTTATTTATGCATCAAGGGCATTAAGGCGATATTTATGCCGAGGGCGACAGAGCCCGAGGGCCTCCGGCCCGAGGGATTGTAAGTCTCCGGAGGGTTAAATATTGAGTAATGCCTGACGTGCATACAACATTTTATTTTTCATCATTCCAAAGAATGCATTTCCAACATACAAATGTCATGAATATAACTCCGTCAATCAATTTGACAGGCCATTTGAGGGCATAATGAGATGACAATCCATTATGCCCTCATCATTATGCCCTTGAGCGTAATAGACTGCTTCATATATCACATATGACAGATATAATTGACATATAATAGGCAAATGAAAAATAAACAGAATTTTCGTACTTCCGAGACTAAAGTGACAACTTCACTCCATTATGACAAGTACTGAAGTGTCACTTTTTGTCCCGCCGGGATGAAATTTGGACGAAAATCCCGGAAGGATGAAATTACTACCAAGGCAATTTCGGTAGGTTGTTCCACATTTTGTATGCGGCACTACTTCTTAAACGCATCGTACTGCTGCTCACATAGTTTTTTGGATTTCGGTGGTATCAATTGTTTACCTAATTTGGCTGCTCTTTTATCAATATCAAATACACCTTTGTCACCCACCACCAAAATTATGACACTAGCAATGACAGTTTCCAAATTATTGTTGTTACCATATAGCATAGGGTTTGTCGTACCAACGCAACGTTCCTATGGTAACTTGTTAAGCAGCGATTTTTTGAAAGAACGCGTTCTATAATTCCATACATATTAAGTGTTTCAGTTTCGGAAGTATGAAAAATATCGTATATACCTTGCGACTGAAGTAGTGGTCTTAATCCCTCAGGTAAATTACTTTACCTTCGGGATTAAAAGTACTACTTCAGTCCCGCGGTATATATAGGTAATATACTATTACCAACGAATTTTAGTTTCGTAATGTTTTCATAATTATCCCTCGCGATTTCGTATTTCGGTAATTTATGAATAGGAAGTTATTAAGCAAAACCAAGTGAATCTGCGTGAAATCAGGGGCACCGACTTTATCGAGGGAGGCTAAATCTTCTTCTTTAAATAGGTATTCTCATACATATTAATAATTCAGCTGGAATTTCCATTAATATCAGTGGCTCTTTTTGAATTATAACAATCAGCATCCATCGTTAAGAAGCGAATGTCTTTGGACTGAAAAACTTCTTTTATGAAATCACACTTCCTGTCTGTCCGTCTGGCGTCTACCCGCCTAGGATTGATATTAACGTACCTATTAGTACCATTATGTGATATGTCACCTGCAGAATTTGTGATAGGTTTCATTTTACTTATAGCACGTTGTCAACTGAGACTGTCAATAAAGTTTTCATTAATTCTGTGTATTCTTCTCTACTACAACAAGCTTAACATGGTAGCAAAGTGTGGTTCCCAAACGTAGCAAGCTCCAACCCCATTGAAAAATAAAAATAATAGTTCAAGAAGTTGTGTTGTTTTCTATCGAAAACGTTTTGATAGAGTAGAAACGAGTTGTTAAAATAGTAATTTTACAATTTTTCAAACTCAGTTTTAAAGCAAAATGGATGTAGAAAGTTCAGACGTGGTACGTGGAATTATAAATAAGAGAGATTTCTTCGAGCTGTTCCAGGAAGAATGGATTGTATAGTTAATTGAAGGTAGATTTATATTGCCAGCACCTGTATTACAATTACAATCAGAAACTTGATATTTCAAAAAATCCCTTGCCCATCATGTACTAATTATCTTATTGGCTCTCCATTGTAGCCCGAAAATTCTATTGGCTATACTGGAATCTGAAATCTGATATTATTCCATAGGAGATTGAGGTTGCATTAAGGTGAAATACCCACCAATTGCTCTGAGAATGTTTGCAGTCAAGACAGCATATATCTAGGGACCGGACTTATATGCATGAAAACACGTCAAAAATGCACATACATATGTACAAAAAATATGGCAAAGAAACATGAAGTGAAGATATGCATGAAAAATTAAATAATGCACAAAAAATTATTGAAATTTCTTTAATACAAACTATTTAAACAGATAAGCTGTATTAAAACAATTAATGAATAAGTATTGTTCCAAGTGGTCCATCTTAAAATTTGTGCACTGTTTTCGTAACTTCGATTCTTTTTTGTATTTTCGCTTTATAGTTTCACTTCTTAGTTCTTACGTATTTAAATGTTCAACATTTTCCTTAGCCAACATTCTTCATCTCATTTGTTGAACTTGAGAATTGGCTTGCATTTTAAATTAATGCCGAATTGAACACCGCTAACGTTTTATAATTTGACAAATTTGGGCGCCATATTTTTTTGTATTGTATGTATTTTTAGCGCATTTTTTAAGAATTAAAAAAATGTGTTATTGTTTGCGTTTTGTTCGTCCGTTCGTCGGTCCGGACCCACTTCTGCCGTTTTGAACTACTAGGGGAATGGTCCTACAGTTCTGACATTTTTTGTAGTAGAAAGCCTATACCTTGAAGGTGTGCCAGACGGCCATCAAATTTCACTGTTTAAAGGGGGGTGGGGGGGCACGAATTATTTCCTGAGATGCTGTTTTTCAAAGTAAAACGTGCATAACTTTTACATACGACAACCAATTGGTCTCAGATTTTGCATACGCATGCCTTTGGTTTGTAATGTACCGAGGTCAGCCCCGAGAAACTTTGCTACTCAACATTTAAATTCAAAACTTTCCCTCCCAAACTACCTGAACCCCATGGCACGTGATCGACTAGACAAAGCTACCTAACCTGAGTAACCGAATAACAAGACCACTTACTACCTTGTGTTTTTAAGAGTCGCTACAAGATATGTGTTGCTTGTCGGAGTGAGGATCAAGGAAGGAATATAAATAAAACAAGTACATGCTTTAAAAACGGCTTCGCATTGCATGATTAAATTTAGAAAATGGTAGTTCACCGAGTACAAATATAACAATAGGCTGGGAAAAAAAGAACTGACCAAGAAAAAACCCAGCCAACAAATTAATATTGAACTTTATAGCAAAATTAGTTATCTGTAATGGCATGAATGCATATTATGATGGTTGTCAAGTAAATTAATATAATGTTGAATCACAGGCTCCGCTGGAATTCCTAAAGAATCAATATTTCATACACATAACAAAAAAAACAATCATTAAAACAGTACAATAAATTCACATAATAAGTTTGGATATTGGATGATCAGTCCAAATCCCACACCGAGTAGTCTTTAGTTGCTCTGGTCATGACATGTCAACATTGTATGAAATCGCTAGGAGTTGGCCTCTTAGAAGAGCATTTCACACAGGAAGGATACCCCAATGGATACAAAAAACAAAGCGCACAACGGGAACACGCCGTACGCTTTTAGCAGATCCCTGCGCAAGTGAGGCCGGGACTTGCCCTCATGTACGACTAAGCGGGACCCCAACTCTTTCATTCACACATCTCTAGGGCCAGTCCAACCCACTAATTATAAAGTATCGGGTTATAGATTACCGAACTCCAGGCTCTCTACCATGAGTACTGACAGTAACCGATCAAAAGACAAATCATGACAACAAAAATAACAGAGCAACCATCGGCAAACTCGCACGCATTCATAATCATAAACAAAATATACAGAATTTATGTAGGCGTTGACAGTTGACATATTTACACTGGCATAACAAAGACTGATACAAAACCAATATTCGGTCACTACATGTCAGGGATCGACTAAACAAATTGATTAGCAATATCGGCAAGATGGCTCTTTTCAAAGACACAAAAAACATAGATATATCTCTGCGTATGTTAGTTCTGAACTTTAGCCAGCCTCTGCTACGTCAAATCGAGATTAAATATCTGTATCAAATATAGCATAGTGCATATTTGAAACAAGTGACCCCGCCAAATATTAATAATCATAATCACCTGGTTCAAATAAATAGTAGGAGTATAACGTTAAATATCACATGATAGTAAAGCAAAGGAACATGTCGTGGCAAAACATTAGTATCAAGTAAATAATTCTCAATGCCAAGTGCAATATGTAACAACCAATCACCTAACGTACGTCACTCGCCCCCATATGAAGCACCCTGTAAATAAACAGTAACATATTCGTGATGCAAACAAAAAAGAAATGTGCTGCAATAAATTAAATTATAAATTAAAAGGTAGTTCTGTATACTTGTATTGAATATCGCCCCTAAGGGAACATCCTGTATCTAAATATAATTAAAAAACGTAAATCGGCCAGTAATTCATGTTGCCAGCGCTTGGGACAAAGGAGTACTGTAAATTGGAAAACAACATATTTACGTAGAATCTCTAGGCATTTTATTCAAAGTATGACCAGTATAATTAAAAGTGCAATTTGTATCTAGAATGTGTTATAAAAATGACAATAATCAATGCTGTACGAGAATAACATCAAATTGGCAAATAATTAAACACGATCATATTATAAAGATGGATGCAATAAACGTAGAGATAAAAAAAGGAGTACATCACCTTTGTAATTGTCGAAGCTGCACTCACTATTCAAAACGTAAAAATTTACTTCTGCCTCAACAAAAGCACAAACACCTCTGCTTAAATCTCTCCTTTTTAAACAAATCCTAGACGAAAATTGTTAATTATGGCCCATTTCAATGTAGAGCAGAGAAAAAAAAACACGTATTCCACGGAAACGAAACAAAGCGCAATCTTGACTTTTTTCGTCACGCCATTTACGCGCGCGATTGTCTGGGGAAGTTATACAGTTAGGAAACCGAATGATTAAGGGTGCAAATTTTATTTGAGACATAGGCCCGTATGAATAAAAGTAAGCAAATGCTTATACTTGCAAAATTCAAAGTAAATACTCGTAAGTGCTCCTTCGCACTGGGCGACTTAGCAGCGCTGCTAAGCAGGACAGGACGCAGTGCAGCGCTGCTAAACCTTGCTAAACAGACCAGTATGAAGGAGCAGTTACGAGTATTTACTTTGAATTTTGCGAGTATAAGCATTTGCTTACTTTTATTCATACGGGCCATACTCTGAATGTCCGTCGTTTAAAAAGGGCAGGACAGAATACAGACCGACAGAACGAAGAAGTAACTGTAGCATCATTACACTAATAAAACACATAAATGGATAAAATTTGGTGGCAAAATATAAATAAATTATCAAAAACTAACATTTTTAATATCAATCGTACTATAGTAATACAAATGAGATTGTAAATATACAAGCAAAAAACATAGTTTAAATAAACAAACTAACAAATTCTCTAATCACAGTGCTATACATTCTTAAAATACATGAGAAAACATTCAACACTTAACATTATGTACAGGTTACACGTATTAGTAGACATAAAATGTCCATCCTCTCAATTTATACAGCCGATAACATATTTCTGAAAAAGATTAACAAAAAAAAATATTAACTTAGTTCATATAGAATATCTATAATATACATATTCACAGTATTTTACACAATCAAACGTTTTAATAAATTATTTTACAACTCCAAAATTAAATATAACTGCCGCTTTTAAATTGTTTGCGTAAACACAAACACTTTTCTTTTAATACAACCGTTACAGGACACATCCACAAAGTAATAATGAAAGTAACTGTAACTTAAACAAACTTATAAATGTAAGTAGTACCATACAAATAATCTCGTAGTGCGTACTTATTGCGTATTGAAGCTTGTGATGTGACCATAAAAATTAAGCGACTACTCTTAAGTATATACAAAGTTACTGGTTAAATTATACTGGTCCGCAAAATTTGGAAAAACCTAAACGTTTTCAAAAACAAATCTTAAGCTACTAGTCCATAAATGAAGCGGTGTCAATAATCACATATTTTATTATGTGGGGTATCAAGTTATCGTCAACTGTGGCCATGTAAGAAGGTGGAGGGGGCGGTTTGAGTACAGCTTAGCTTGTTCAAACAACAGACTATCTATTGATTGACAAAGTACGCAAACTGTACATAATTCGAGTTCTGGCAAAGTGACTAAACACAAAATAAGTTAACACAAATCTAGCACTATATACAGAAGTGTTCTTACCGTAATTTTAACACTAACACATCTGTTGGTTATCTTTGTACTGATTTTGTTTAAAAATCATTTTCTAAAACAAGCACAGCCTCTTCAGACAAAGCACGGTTGTCATTAACGCCGCATACTTCCGTTCAATGGTTGCATTAAACTACCATTGATATATCCGTAGGTAGTATACATGGTGTTCTGTTGAGCCGCCCTTTGTATGGCAGCCGGATCCTGATATTGTGATTGGGCCATATTCATAACCCCCATCTGCATTGGTATTTGCGCAGCATTGTTAATAAAACCAGCCGCAGTGTTGGTAATGTAACCGGCGACTGCGCTGGGTGTTTGTTGTGCGGCCATTCGATATCCGTTGAGTGAGTTGTATTGGGCCATTATGTTTGGATTCAAGGCGACATTAGGGCTCATTCTGCTGGAGGTTGGCTGCATGTGTTGTACGGCGACGTTGGAGGAGTTTCTGGCTGATCGTCCTAAGTTTTGACCGATTGGGGGCGTCACTGCACCGCCGATCTGGTTTACGTTCATATTCGTTTGATAATACTTGTGGTAACCCAACACTTGCTGCTGTAGATTCGCGGGAATTGCGGAAGGTGGCGTCGTTAGATTGCGAACGGATTGATTTTGAATCATTTGGTGCGAGGGGGGCGGTGTCATGTTCCCGTGGGGATGGTGGGTGGGCGGCGGCGTCAAGGTCATCGCGGTAGGAGGTGGAGTCATTGTGTTGCACGAGCCGGGAGGTATCATTTCCAAGCCGTTAGTCAATTGCTGCAGTTTTGCTAGACTACAACTCGAATTTCCCGATGGGTTCTGACCGGTATTGCTTTGGAGGGCGGACGCGGATACCGGCGATGGCGTGGGTACTGGTCCAGGGGTGTGCGCGTGGGCGTTAGATTGTATGTAGAAATTTCCACCGGATGTAACTGCACAGGCCGGCGAGGGACCGATTTTTTGGTGTGAATTTAAAGACGACGAACCTAAACTACTTAAACCACTTTGTTGCGCGCTCATTCGGTGTTGTATTACTGTAGTCATTGCGGGTACACTCACGTAAGTACTGGGGGCTTGAGGGGAAAACGCTTGAGAACTCACAGTCATCTGAGGCACTGGGATATAGTTTCCTTGGCTTATAACTGAATGATGGTGGGGGTGATGTGGATGTTGATGCATTGCACTCGCTCCCAGCTGATGTGGATGACCGTAGCCTTGATGCATCGCGTGATGCTGAAGATGCGCTTGCAATTGCTGCTGCTGTTGCTGCATGACATTGTGTTGCACCTGAAATACAAAGAATATAAAATTTGGAGAAATGTGCACATTTGTTGTGTTTTACTTTAAAAAAAGGGGGATGCCATTCAAGGATACCAATCTAATCCACTATACATTTATAGAACCTCATCACAGTAATCAGTCATTTACAGCGAACCAAGTACCCTTGTCTTCATTAATTATAGAACATGACCTATATATACGGTTTTCGCTATAATCAGCGTTGCACGTTATGAACAGAAGAAAAGGATATGCCAATTTAAATCAAGATTTGGCGGATTTACATTTATTATTATAAAAAAACGCATTAACAGAAGAA